>NW_027284974.1:0-300000 GCF_040894005.1 Engystomops pustulosus
CTCCCCTCCCTTACCTTGTCCTGTCCTCCCCCCTCCTCGTCCTCCTCTTCTCCTCACCCTGACCCTCTCCTCACCTGTTCTCTCCTCTCCCCTCCCTTACCTTGTTTTGTCTTCCCCCCTCCTCGTCCTCCTCTTCTGCTCACCCTGTCCCTCTCCTCACCTGTTCTCTCCTATCCCCTCCCTTACCTTGTCCTGTCCTCCCCCCTCCTCGTCCTCCTCTTCTGCTCACCCTGTCCCTCTCCTCACCTGTTCTCTCCTCCCCCCTCCCTTACCTTGTCCTGTCCTCCCCCCTCCCCCTCCTCCTCTTCTGCTCACCCTGTCCCTCTCCTCACCTGTTCTCTCCCCTCCCTTACCTTGTCCTGTCCTCCCCCTCCTCCCCCTCCTCTTCTGCTCACCCTGTCCCTCTCCTCACCTGTTCTCTCCCCTCCCTTACCTTGTCCTGTCCTCCCCCTCCTCCCCCTCCTCTTCTGCTCACCCTGTCCCTCTCCTCACCTGTGCTCTCCCCTCCCTTACCTTGTCCTGTCCTCCCCCTCCTCATCCTCCTCTTCTGCTCACCCTGTCCCTCTCCTCACCTGTTCTCTCCACTCCCGTCCCTTACCTTGTCCTGTCCTCCCCCCTCCTCGTCCTCCTCTTCTGCTCACCCTGTCCCTCTCCTCACCTGTTCTCTCCTCTCCCCTCCCTTACCTTGTCCTGTCCTCCCCCCTCCTCGTCCTCCTCTTCTGCTCACCCTGTCCCTCTCCTCACCTGTTCTCTCCTCTCCCCTCCCTTACCTTGTCCTGTCCTCCCCCCTCCTCGTCCTCCTCTTCTGCTCACCCTGTCCCTCTCCTCACCTGTTCTCTCCTCTCCCCTCCCTTACCTTGTCCTGTCCTCCCCCCTCCTCCGCCTCCTCTTCTGCTCACCCTGTCCCTCTCCTCACCTGTTCTCTCCTATCCCCTCCCTTACCTTGTCCTGTCCTCCCCCCTCCTCATCCTCCTCTTCTGCTCACCCTGTCCTTCTCCTCACCTGTTCTCTCCTCTCCCCTCCCTTACCTTGTCCTGTCCTCCCCCCTCCTCATCCTCCTCTTCTGCTCACCCTGTCCCTCTCCTCACCTGTTCTCTCCCCTCCCTTGCCTTGTCCTGTCCTCCCCCTCCTCATCCTCCTCTTCTGCTCACCCTGTCCCTCTCCTCACCTGTTCTCTCCTCTCTCCTCCCTTACCTTGTCCTGTCCTCCCACTCCTCATCCTCCTCTTCTGCTCACCCTGTCCCTCTCCTCACCTGTTCTCTCCTCTCCCCTCCCTTACCTTGTCCTGTCCTCCCCCTCCTCGTCCTCCTCTGCTGCTCACCCTGTCCCTCTCCTCACCTGTTCTCTCCTCTCCCCTCCCTTACCTTGTCCTGTCCTCCCCCCTTCTCGTCCTCCTCTTCTGCTCACCCTGTCCCTCTCCTCACCTGTTCTTTCCTCTCCCTTACCTTGTCCTGTCCTCCCCCCTCCTCGTCCTCCTCTTCTGCTCACCCTGTCCCTCTCCTCACCTGTTCTCTCCTCTCCCCTCCCTTACCTTGTCCTGTCCTCCCCCTCCTCGTCCTCCTCTTCTGCTCACCCTGTCCCTCTCCTCACCTGTTCTCTCCTCTCCCCTCCCGTACCTTGTCCTGTCCTCCCCCCTCCCCCTCCTCCTCTTCTGCTCACCCTGTCCCTCTCCTCACCTGTTCTCTCCTCTCCCCTCGCTTACCTTGTCCTGTCCTCCCCCCTTCTCGTCCTCCTCTTCTGCTCACCCTGTCCCTCTCCTCACCTGTTCTTTCCTCTCCCTTACCTTGTCCTGTCCTCCCCCCTCCTCGTCCTCCTCTTCTGCTCACCGTGTCCCTCTCCTCACCTGTTCTCTCCCCTCCCTTACCTTGTCCTGTCCTCCCCCTCCTCGTCCTCCTCTTCTTCTTACCCTGTCCCTCTCCTCACCTGTTCTCTCCTCTCCCCTCCCGTACCTTGTCCTGTCCTCCCCCCTCCCCCTCCTCCTCTTCTGCTCACCCTGTCCCTCTCCTCACCTGTTCTCTCCTCTCCCCTCCCTTACCTTGTCCTGTCCTCCCCCTCCTCATCCTCCTCTTCTACTCACCCTGTCCCTCTCCTCACCTGTTCTCTCCCCTCCCTTACCTTGTCCTGTCCTCCCCCTCCTCATCCTCCTCTTCTACTCACCCTGTCCCTCTCCTCACCTGTTCTCTCCTCTCCCCTCCCTTACCTTGTCCTGTCCTCCCCCCTCCTCGTCCTCCTCTTCTGCTCACCCTGTCCCTCTCCTCACCTGTTCTCTCCTCTCTCCTCCCTTACCTTGTCCTGTCCTCCCCCTCCTCATCCTCCTCTTCTGCTCACCCTGTCCCTCTCCTCTCCCCTCCCTTACCTTGTCCTGTCCTCCTCCCTCCTCATCCTCCTCTTCTGCTCACCCTGTCCCTCTCCTCACCTGTTCTCTCCTCTCCCCTCCCTTACCTTGTCCTGTCCTCCCCCCTCCTCATCCTCCTCTTCTGCTCACCCTGTCCCTCTCCTCACCTGTTCTCTCCTCCTCCCTTCCGTACCTTGTCCTGTCCTCCCCGTCCTCCCCCTCCTCTTCTGCTCACCCTGTCCTCTCCTCACCTGTTCTCTCCTCTCCCCTCCCTTACCTTGTCCTGTCCTCCCCGCTCCTCGTCCTCCTCTTCTGCTCACCCTGTCCCTCTCCTCACCTGTTCTCTCCTCTCCCCTCCCTTTCCTTGTCCTGTCCTCCCCCTCCTCATCCTCCTCTTCTGCTCACCCTGTCCCTCTCCTCACCTGTTCTCTCCCCTCCCCTCCCTTACCTTTTCCTGTCCTCCCCCCTCCTCGTCCTCCTCTTCTGCTCACCCTGTCCCTCTCCTCACCTGTTCTCTCCCCTCCCTTACCTTGTCCTGTCCTCCCCCTCCTCATCCTCCTCTTCTACTCACCCTGTCCCTCTCCTCACCTGTTCTCTCCTCTCCCCTCCCTTACCTTGTCCTGTCCTCCCCCCTCCTCGTCCTCCTCTTCTGCTCACCCTGTCCCTCTCCTCACCTGTTCTCTCCTCTCTCCTCCCTTACCTTGTCCTGTCCTCCCCCTCCTCATCCTCCTCTTCTACTCACCCTGTCCCTCTCCTCACCTGTTCTCTCCTCTCCCCTCCCTTACCTTGTCCTGTCCTCCCCCCTCCTCGTCCTCCTCTTCTGCTCACCCTGTCCCTCTCCTCACCTGTTCTCTCCTCTCCCCTCCCGTACCTTGTCCTGTCCTCCCCCCTCCCCCTCCTCCTCTTCTGCTCACCCTGTCCCTCTCCTCACCTGTTCTCTCCTCTCCCCTCCCTTACCTTGTCCTGTCCTCCCCCTCCTCATCCTCCTCTTCTACTCACCCTGTCCCTCTCCTCACCTGTTCTCTCCCCTCCCTTACCTTGTCCTGTCCTCCCCCTCCTCATCCTCCTCTTCTACTCACCCTGTCCCTCTCCTCACCTGTTCTCTCCTCTCCCCTCCCTTACCTTGTCCTGTCCTCCCCCCTCCTCGTCCTCCTCTTCTGCTCACCCTGTCCCTCTCCTCACCTGTTCTCTCCTCTCTCCTCCCTTACCTTGTCCTGTCCTCCCCCTCCTCATCCTCCTCTTCTGCTCACCCTGTCCCTCTCCTCTCCCCTCCCTTACCTTGTCCTGTTCTCCTCCCTCCTCATCTCCTCTTCTGCTCACCCTGTCCCTCTCCTCACCTGTTCTCTCCTCTCCCCTCCCTTACCTTGTCCTGTCCTCCCCCTCCTCATCCTCCTCTTCTGCTCACCCTGTCCCTCTCCTCACCTGTTCTCTCCTCTCCCCTTCCGTACCTTGTCCTGTCCTCCCCTCCTCCCCCTCCTCTTCTGCTCACCCTGTCCCTCTCCTCACCTGTTCTCTCTCCTCTCCCCTCCCTTACCTTGTCCTGTCCTCCCCGCTCCTCGTCCTCCTCTTCTGCTCACCCTGTCCCTCTCCTCACCTGTTCTCTCCTCTCCCCTCCCTTTCCTTGTCCTGTCCTCCCCCTCCTCATCCTCCTCTTCTGCTCACCCTGTCCCTCTCCTCACCTGTTCTCTCCCTCCCCTCCCTTACCTTTTCCTGTCCTCCCCCTCCTCGTCCTCCTCTTCTGCTCACCCTGTCCCTCTCCTCACCTGTTCTCTCCCCTCCCTTACCTTGTCCTGTCCTCCCCCTCCTCATCCTCCTCTTCTACTCACCCTGTCCCTCTCCTCACCTGTTCTCTCCTCTCCCCTCCCTTACCTTGTCCTGTCCTCCCCCCTCCTCGTCCTCCTCTTCTGCTCACCCTGTCCCTCTCCTCACCTGTTCTCTCCTCTCTCCTCCCTTACCTTGTCCTGTCCTCCCCCTCCTCATCCTCCTCTTCTGCTCACCCTGTCCCTCTCCTCTCCCCTCCCTTACCTTGTCCTGTCCTCCTCCTCCTCATCCTCCTCTTCTGCTCACCCTGTCCCTCTCCTCACCTGTTCTCTCCTCTCCCCTCCCTTACCTTGTCCTGTCCTCCCCCCTCCTCGTCCTCCTCTTCTGCTCACCCTGTCCCTCTCCTCACCTGTTCTCTCCTCTCCCCTCCCTTACCTTTTCCTGTCCTCCCCCCTCCTCGTCCTCCTCTTCTGCTCACCCTGTCCCTCTCCTCACCTGTTCTCTCCTCTCCCCTCCCTTACCTTGTCCTGTCTTTCCCCCTCCTCGTCCTCCTCCTCTGCTCACCCTGTCCCTCTCCTCACCTGTTCTCTCCCCTCCCTTACCTTGTCCTGTCTTCCTCCTCTTCTACTCACCCTGTCCCTCTCCTCACCTGTTCTCTCCTCTCCCCTCCCTTACCTTGTCCTGTCCTATTCCCTCCTCGTCCTCCTCTTCTGCTCACCCTGTCCCTCTCCTCACCTGTTCTCTCCTCTCCCCTCCCTTACCTTGTCCTGTCCTCCCCCCTCCTTATCCTCCTCTTCTGCTCACCCTGTCCCTCTCCTCACCTGTTCTCTCCTCTCTCCTCCCTTACCTTGTCCTGTCCTCCCCCTCCTCATCCTCCTCTTCTGCTCACCCTGTCCCTCTCCCCTCCCTTACCTTGTCCTGTCCTCCTCCCTCCTCATCCTCCTCTTCTGCTCACCCTGTCCCTCTCCTCACCTGTTCTCTCCTCTCCCGTCCCTTACCTTGTCCTGTCCTCCCCCCTCCTCATCCTCCTCTTCTGCTCACCCTGTCCCTCTCCTCACCTGTTCTCTCCTCTCCCCTCCCTTACCTTGTCCTGTCCTCCCCCCTCCTCGTCCTCCTCTTCTGCTCACCCTGTCCCTCTCCTCACCTGTTCTCTCCTCTCCCCTCCCTTACCTTTTCCTGTCCTCCCCCTCCTCATCCTCCTCTTCTGCTCACCCTGTCCCTCTACTCACCTGTTCTCTCCTCTCCCCTCCCTTACCTTGTCCTGTCTTTCCCCCTCCTCGTCCTCCTCCTCTGCTCACCCTGTCCCTCTCCTCACCTGTTCTCTCCCCTCCCTTACCTTGTCCTGTCTTCCCTCCTCCTCGTCCTCCTCTTCTGCTCACCCTGTCCCTCTCCTCACCTGTTCTCTCCTCTCCCCTCCCTTACCTTGTCCTGTCTTTCCCCCTCCTCGTCCTCCTCTTCTGCTCACCCTGTCCCTCTCCTCACCTGTTCTCTCCTCTCCCTTACCTTGTCCTGTCCTCCCTCCTCCTCGTCCTCCTCTTCTGCTCACCCTGTCCCTTTCCTCACTTGTTCTCTCCTCTCCCTTACCTTGTCCTGTCCTCCCTCCTCCTCGTCCTCCTCTTCTGATCACCCTGTCCCTCTCCTCACCTGTTCTCTCCCCTCCCCTCCCTTACCTTGTCCTGTCCTCCCCCCTTCTCGTCCTCCTCTTCTGCTCACCCTGTCCCTCTCCTCACCTGTTCTCTCCTCTCCCCTCCCTTACCTTGTCCTGTCCTCCCCCCTCCTCACCCTCCTCTTCTGCTCACCCTGTCCCTCTCCTCACCTGTTCTCTCCTCTCCCCTCCCTTACCTTGTCCTGTCCTCCCCCTCCTCATCCTCCTCTTCTGCTCACCCTGTCCCTCTCCTCACCTGTTCTCTCCTCTCCCCTCCCTTACCTTGTCCTGTCCTCCCCCCCTCCTCATCCTCCTCTTCTGCTCACCCTGTCCCTCTCCTCACCTGTTCTCTCCTCTCCCCTCCCCTCCCTTACCTTGTCCTGTCCTCCCCCCCTCCTCATCCTCCTCTTCTGATCACCCTGTCCCTCTCCTCACCTGTTCTCTCCTCTCCCCTCCCTTACCTTGTCCTGTCCTCTCCCCTCCTCATCCTCCTCTTCTGCTCACCCTGTCCCTCTCCTCACCTGTTCTCTCCTCTCCCCTCCCTTACCTTGTCCTGTCCTCCCCCTCCTCGTCCTCCTCTTCTGCTCACCCTGTCCCTCTCCTCACCTGTTCTCTCCCCTCCCCTCCCTTACCTTGTCCTGTCCTCCCCCCTCCTCATCCTCCTCTTCTGATCACCCTGTCCCTCTCCTCACCTGTTCTCTCCTCTCCCCTCCTTACCTTGTCCTGTCCTCCCCCCTCCTCATCCTCCTCTTCTGCTCACCCTGTCCCTCTCCTCACCTGTTCTTTCCTCTCCCCTCCCTTACCTTGTCCTGTCCTCCCCCTCCTCATCCTCCTCTTCTGCTCACCCTGTCCCTCTCCTCACCTGTTCTCTCCTCTCCCCTCCCTTACCTTGTCCTGTCCTCCCCCTCCTCGTCCTCCTCTTCTGCTCACCCTGTCCCTCTCCCTCTCCTCACCTGTTCTCTCCTCTCCTCTCCCCTCCCTTACCTTGTCCTGTCCTCCCCCTCCTCATCCTCCTCTTCTGCTCACCCTGTCCCTCTCCTCACCTGTTCTCTCCTCTCCCCTCCCTTACCTTGTCCTGTCCTCCCCCCTCCTCATCCTCCTCCTCTTCTGCTCACCCTGTCCCTCTCCTCACCTGTTCTCTCCTCTCCCGTCCCTTACCTTGTCCTGTCCTCCCCCTCCTCATCCTCCTCTTCTGCTCACCCTGTCCCTCTCCTCACCTGTTCTTTCCTCTCCCCTCCCTTACCTTGTCCTGTCCTCCCCCCTCCTCGTCCTCCTCTTCTGCTCACCCTGTCCCTTTCCTCACCTGTTCTCTCCCCTCCCTTACCTTGTCCTGTCCTCCCCCTTTCTCATCCTCCTCTTCTGCTCACCCTGTCCCTCTCCTCACCTGTTCTCTCCTATCCCCTCCCTTACCTTGTCCTGTCCTCCCCCTCCTCATCCTCCTCTTCTGCTCACCCTGTCCCTCTCCTCACCAGTTCTCTCCTCTCCCCTCCCTTACCTTGTCCTGTCCTCCCCCTCCTCGTCCTCCTCTTCTGCTCACCCTGTCCCTCTCCTCACCTGTTCTCTCCTCTCCCCTCCCTTACCTTGTCCTGTCCTCCCCCCTCCTCGTCCTCCTCTTCTGCTCACCCTGTCCCTCTCCTCACCTGTTCTCTCCTCTCCCCTCCCTTACCTTGTCCTGTCCTCCCCCCTCCTCATCCTCCTCCTCTTCTGCTCACCCTGTCCCTCTCCTCACCTGTTCTCTCCTCTCCCGTCCCTTACCTTGTCCTGTCCTCCCCCTCCTCATCCTCCTCTTCTGCTCACCCTGTCCCTCTCCTCACCTGTTCTCTCCTCTCCCCTCCCTTACCTTGTCCTGTCCTCCCTCCTCCTCGTCCTCCTCTTCTGCTCACCCTGTCCCTCTCCTCACCTGTTCTCTCCCCTCCCCTCCCTTACCTTGTCCTGTCCTCCCCCCTTCTCGTCCTCCTCTTCTGCTCACCCTGTCCCTTTTCCTCACCTGTTCTTTCCTCTCCCCTCCCTTACCTTGTCCTGTCCTCCCCCCTCCTCGTCCTCCTCTTCTGCTCACCCTGTCCCTCTCCTCACCTGTTCTCTCCCCTCCCTTACCTTGTCCTGTCCTCCCCCTTTCTCATCCTCCTCTTCTGCTCACCCTGTCCCTCTCCTCACCTGCTCTCTCCTATCCCCTCCCTTACCTTGTCCTGTCCTCCCCCTCCTCATCCTCCTCTTCTGCTCACCCTGTCCCTCTCCTCACCAGTTCTCTCCTCTCCCCTCCCTTACCTTGTCCTGTCCTCCCCCTCCTCGTCCTCCTCTTCTGCTCACCCTGTCCCTCTCCTCACCTGTTCTCTCCTCTCCCCTCCCTTACCTTGTCCTGTCCTCCCCCCTCCTCGTCCTCCTCTTCTGCTCACCCTGTCCCTCTCCTCACCTGTTCTCTCCTATCCCCTCCCTTACCTTGTCCTGTCCTCCCCCCTCCTCATCCTCCTCTTCTGCTCACCCTGTCCCTCTCCTCACCTGTTCTCTCCTCCCCCCTCCCTTACCTTGTCCTGTCCTCCCCCTCCTCATCCTCCTCTTCTGCTCACCCTGTCCCTCTCCTCACCTGTTCTCTCCTCTCCCCTCCCTTACCTTGTCCTGTCCTCCCCCCTCCTCATCCTCCTCCTCTTCTGCTCACCCTGTCCCTCTCCTCACCTGTTCTCTCCTCTCCCGTCCCTTACCTTGTCCTGTCCTCCCCCTCCTCATCCTCCTCTTCTGCTCACCCTGTCCCTCTCCTCACCTGTTCTCTCCTCTCCCCTCCCTTACCTTGTCCTGTCCTCCCCCTCCTCGTCCTCCTCTTCTGCTCACCCTGTCCCTCTCCTCACCTGTTCTCTCCTCTCCCCTCCCTTACCTTGTCCTGTCCTCCCCCCTCCTCGTCCTCCTCTTCTGCTCACCCTGTCCCTCTCCTCACCTGTTCTCTCCTCTCCCCTCCCTTACCTTGTCCTGTCCTCCCCCCTCCTCGTCCTCCTCTTCTGCTCACCCTGTCCCTCTCCTCACCTGTTCTCTCCTCTCCCCTCCCTTACCTTGTCCTGTCCTCCCCCCTTCTCGTCCTCCTCTTCTGCTCACCCTGTCCCTCTCCTCACCTGTTCTTTCCTCTCCCCTCCCTTACCTTGTCCTGTCCTCCTCCCTCCTCATCCTCCTCTTCTGCTCACCCTGTCCCTCTCCTCACCTGTTCTCTCCTCTCCCCTCCCTTACCTTGTCCTGTCCTCCCCCCTCCTCGTCCTCCTCTTCTGCTCACCCTGTCCCTCTCCTCACCTGTTCTCTCCTCTCCCTTACCTTGTCTTGTCCTCCCACCTCTTCGCCCTCCTCCTCTTCTGCTCACCCTGTCCCTCTCCTCGCCTGTTCTCTCCTCTCCCCTCCCTTACCTTGTCCTGTCCTCCTCTTCTGCTCACCCTGTCCCTCTCCTCACCTGTTCTCTCCCCTCCCTTACCTTGTCCTGTCCTCCCCCTCCTCATCCTCCTCTTCTGCTCACCCTGTCCCTCTCCTCACCTGTTCTCTCCCCTCCCTTACCTTGTCCTGTCCTCCCCCTCCTCGTCCTCCTCTTCTGATCACCCTGTCCCTCTCCTCCTCACCTGTTCTCTCCCCTCCCTTACCTTGTCCTGTCCTCCCCCCTCCTCGTCCTCCTCTTCTGCTCACCCTGTCCCTCTCCTCACCTGTCCTCTCCCCTCCCTTACCTTGTCCTGTCCTCCCCCTTCTCGTCCTCCTCTTCTGCTCACCCTGTCCCTCTCCTCACCTGTTCTCTCCTCTCACCTCCCTTACCTTGTCCTGTCCTCCCCCCTCCCCCTCCTCCTCTTCTGCTCACCCTGTCCCTCTCCTCACCTGTTCTTTCCTCTCCCCTCCCTTACCTTGTCCTGTCCTCCCCCCTCCTCATCCTCCTCTTCTGCTCACCCTGTCCCTCTCCTCACCTGTTCTCTCCCCTCCCTTACCTTGTCCTGTCCTCCCCCCTCCTCATCCTCCTCTTCTGCTCACCCTGTCCCTCTCCTCACCTGTTCTCTCCCCTCCCTTACCTTGTCCTGTCCTCCCCCCTCCTCATCCTTCTCTTCTGCTCACCCTGTCCCTCTCCTCACCTGTTCTCTCCCCTCCCTTACCTTGTCCTGTCCTCCCCCCTCCCCCTCCTCCTCTTCTGCTCACCCTGTCCCTCTCCTCACCTGTTCTTTCCTCTCCCCTCCCTTACCTTGTCCTGTCCTCCCCCCTCCTCATCCTCCTCTTCTGCTCACCCTGTCCCTCTCCTCACCTGTTCTCTCCTCTCCCCTCCCTTACCTTGTCCTGTCCTCCCCCCTCCTCATCCTCCTCTTCTGCTCACCCTGTCCCTCTCCTCACCTGTTCTTTCCCCTCCCTTACCTTGTCCTGTCCTCCCCCCTCCTCATCCTCCTCTTCTGCTCACCCTGTCCCTCTCCTCACCTGTTCTCTCCCCTCCCTTACCTTGTCCTGTCCTCCCCCCTCCTCATCCTCCTCTTCTGCTCACCCTGTCCCTCTCCTCACCTGTTCTCTCCCCTCCCTTACCTTGTCCTGTCCTCCCCCCTCCTCATCCTCCTCTTCTGCTCACCCTGTCCCTCTCCTCACCTGTTCTCTCCTCTCCCCTCCCTTACCTTGTCCTGTCCTCCCCCTCCTCATCCTCCTCTTCTGCTCACCCTGTCCCTCTCCTCACCTGTTCTCTCCTCTCCCCTCCCTTACCTTGTCCTGTCCTCCCCCCTCCTCGTCCTCCTCTTCTGCTTACCCTGTCCCTCTCCTCACCTGTTCTCTCCCCTCCCTTACCTTGTCCTGTCCTCCCCCCTCCTCATCCTCCTCTTCTGCTCACCCTGTCCCTCTCCTCACCTGTTCTCTCCTTTCCCCTCCCTTACCTTGTCCTGTCCTCCCCCCTCCTCGTCCTCCTCTTCTGCTCACCCTGTCCCTCTCCTCACCTGTTCTCTCCTCTCCCCTCCCTTACCTTGTCCTGTCCTCCCCCCTTCTCGTCCTCCTCTTCTGCTCACCCTGTCCCTCTCCTCACCTGTTCTCTTCCCTCCCTTACCTTGTCCTGTCCTCCCTCCTCCTCGTCCTCCTCTTCTGCTCACGCTGTCCCTCTCCTCACCTGTTCTCTCCTCTCCCCTCCCTTACCTTGTCCTGTCCTCCCCCTCCTCATCCTCCTCTTCTGCTCACCCTGTCCCTCTCCTCACCTGTTCTCTCCTCTCCCCTCCATTACCTTGTCCTGTCCTCCCCCCTCCTCCTCCTCCTCTTCTGCTCACCCTGTCCCTCTCCTCACCTGTTCTCTCCTCTCCCCTCCCTTACCTTGTCCTGTCCTCCCCCTCCTCATCCTCCTCTTCTGCTCACCCTGTCCCTCTCCTCACCTGTCCTCTCCTCCCCCCTCCCTTACCTTGTCCTGTCCTCCCCCCTCCTAATCCTCCTATTCTGCTCACCCTGTCCCTCTCCTCACCTGTTCTCTCCTCTCCCCTCCCTTACCTTGTCCTGTCCTCCCCCCTCCTCGTCCTCCTCTTCTGCTCACCCTGTCCCTCTCCTCACCTGTTCTCTCCTCTCCCCTCCCTTACCTTGTCCTGTCCTCCCCCCTCCTCGTCCTCCTCTTCTGCTCACCCTGTCCCTCTCCTCACCTGTTCTCTCCTCTCCCCTCCCTTACCTTGTCCTGTCCTCCCCCTCCTCGTCCTCCTCTTCTGCTCACCCTGTCCCTCTCCTCACCTGTTCTCTCCTCTCCCCTCCCTTACCTTGTCCTGTCCTCCCTCCTCCTCGTCCTCCTCTTCTGCTCACCCTGTCCCTCTCCTCACCTGTTCTCTCCTCTCCCCTCCCTTACCTTGTCCTGTCCTGTCCTCCCCCTCCTCATCCTCCTCTTCTGCTCACCCTGTCCCTCTCCTCACCTGTTCTTTCCTCTCCCCTCCCTTACCTTGTCCTGTCCTCCCCCTCCTCATCCTCCTCTTCTGCTCACCCTGTCCCTCTCCTCACCTGTTCTTTCCTCCCCCCCCCCTTACCTTGTCCTGTCCTCCCCCTCCTCATCCTCCTCTCCTGCTCACCCTGTCCCTCTCCTCACCTGTTCTCTCCTCTCCCCTCCCTTACCTTGTCCTGTCCTCCCCCCTCCTCGTCCTCCTCTTCTGCTCACCCTGTCCCTCTCCTCACCTGTTCTCTCCTCTCCCCTCCCTTACCTTGTCCTGTCCTCCCCCTCCTCATCCTCCTCTTCTGCTCACCCTGTCCCTCTCCTCACCTGTTCTCTCCTCTCCTCTCCCTTACCTTGTCCTGTCCTCCCCCCTCCTCATCCTCCTCTTCTGCTCACCCTGTCCCTCTCCTCACCTGTTCTCTCCTCTCCCTTACCTTGTCCTGTCCTCCTCCTCCTTTTCTGCTCACCCTGTCCCTCTCCTCACCTGTTCTCTCCTCTCCCCTCCCTTACCTTGTCCTGTCCTCCCCCCTCCTCATCCTCCTCTTCTGCTCACCCTGTCCCTCTCCTCACCTGTTCTCTCCTCTCCCCTCCCTTACCTTGTCCTGTCCTCCCTCCTCCTCGTCCTCCTCTTCTGCTCACCCTGTCCCTCTCCTCACCTGTTCTCTCCTCTCCCCTCCCTTACCTTGTCATGTCCTCCCTCCTCTTCATCCTCCTCTTCTGCTCAACCTGTCCCTCTCCTCACCTGTTCTCTCCTCTCCCCTCCCTTACCTTGTCCTGTCCTCCCCCCTCCTCGTCCTCCTCTTCTGCTCACCCTGTCCCTCTCCTCACCTGTTCTCTCCTCTCCCCTTCCTTACCTTGTCCTGTCCTCCCCCCCTCCTCGTCCTCCTCTTCTGCTCACCCTATCCCTCTCCTCACCTGTTCTCTCCTCTCCCCTCCCTTACCTTGACCTGTCCTCCCCCCTCCTCATCCTCCTCTTCTGCTCACCCTGTCCCTCTTCTCACCTGTTCTCTCCTCTCCCTTACCTTGTCCTGTCCTCCCCCCTCCTCGTCCTCCTCTTCTGCTCACCCTGTCCCTCTCCTCACCTGTTCTCTCCTCTCCCCTCCCTTACCTTGTCCTGTCCTCCCCCTCCTCATCCTCCTCTTCTGCTCACCCTGTCCCTCTCCTCACCTGTTCTCTCCTCCCCCCTCCCTTACCTTGTCTTGTCCTCCCCCTCCTCATCCTCCTCTTCTGCTCACCCTGTCCCTCTCCTCACCTGTTCTCTCCTCTCCCCTCCCTTACCTTGTCCTGTCCTCCCCCTCCTCATCCTCCTCTTATACTCACCCTGTCCCTCTCCTCACCTGTTCTCTCCTCTCCCCTCCCTTACCTTGTCCTGTCCTCTTCCTCCTCATCCTCCTCTTCTGATCACCCTGTCCCTCTCCTCACCTTTTCTCTCCCCTCCCTTACCTTGTCCTGTCCTCCCCCCTCCTCGTCCTCCTCTTCTGCTCACCTTGTCCCTCTCCTCACCTGTTCTCTCCTCTCCCCTCCCTTACCTTGTCCTGTCCTCCCCCCTCCTCGTCCTCCTCTTCTGCTCACCCTGTCCCTCTCCTCACCTGTTCTCTCCTATCCCCTCCCTTACCTTGTCCTGTCCTCCCCCCTCCTCATCCTCCTCTTCTGCTCACCCTGTCCCTCTCCTCACCTGTTCTCTCCTCTCCCCTCCCTTACCTTGTCCTGTCCTCCCCCTCCTCATCCTCCTCTTCTGCTCACCCTGTCCCTCTCCTCACCTGTTCTCTCCTCTCCCCTCCCTTACCTTGTCCTTTCCTCCCCCCTCCTCGTCCTCCTCTTCTGCTCACCCTGTCCCTCTCCTCACCTGTTCTCTCCCCTCCCTTACCTTGTCCTGTCCTCCCCCTCCTCATCCTCCTCTTCTGCTCACCCTGTCCCTCTCCTCACCTGTTCTCTCCTCTCCCCTCCCTTACCTTGTCCTGTCCTCCCCCCTCCTCATCCTCCTCTTCTGCTCACCCTGTCCCTCTCCTCACCTGTTCTCTCCTCTCCCCTCCCTTACCTTGTCCTGTCCTCCCCCCTCCTCATCCTCCTCTTCTGCTCACCCTGTCCCTCTCCTCACCTGTTCTCTCCCCTCCCTTACCTTGTCCTGTCCTCCCCCCTCCTCATCCTCCTCTTCTGCTCACCCTGTCCCTCTCCTCACCTGTTCTCTCCTCTCCCCTCCCTTACCTTGTCCTGTCCTCCCCCCTCCTCGTCCTCCTCTTCTGCTCACCCTGTCCCTCTCCTCACCTGTTCTCTCCTCTCCCCTCCCTTACCTTGTCCTGTCCTCCCCCCTCCTCGTCCTCCTCTTCTGCTCACCCTGTCCCTCTCCTCACCTGTTCTCTCCTCTCCCCTTCCTTACCTTGTCCTGCCCTCCTCGTCCTCCTCTTCTGCTCACCCTGTCCCTCTCCTCACCTGTTCTCTCCCCTCCCTTACCTTGTCCTGTCCTCCTCCCTCCTCGTCCTCCTCTTCTGCTCACCCTGTCCCTCTCCTCACCTGTTCTCTCCTCTCCCCTCCCTTACCTTGACCTGTCCTCCCTCCTCCTCCTCTTCTGCTCACCCTGTCCCTCTCCTCACCTGTGCTCTCCTCTCCCCTCCCTTACCTTGTCCTGTCCTCCCCCCTCCTCATCCTCCTCTTCTGCTCACCCTGTCCCTCTCCTCACCTGTTCTCTCCTCTCCCCTCCCTTACCTTGTCCTGTCCTCCCCCCTCCTCGTCCTCCTCTTCTGCTCACCCTGTCCCTCTCCTCACCTGTTCTCTCCCCTCCCCTCCCTTACCTTGTCCTGTCCTCCCCCTCCTCATCCTCCTCTTCTGCTCACCCTGTCCCTCTCCTCCTCACCTGTTCTCTACTCTCCCCTCCCTTACCTTGTCCTGTCCTCCCCTCCTCCTCATCCTCCTCTTCTGCTCACCCTGTCCCTCTCCTCACCTGTTCTCTCCTCTCCCCTCCCTTACCTTGTCCTGTCCTCCCCCTCCTCATCCTCCTCTTCTGCTCACCCTGTCCCTCTCCTCACCTGTGCTCTCCTCTCCCCTCCCTTACCTTGTCCTGTCCTCCCCCCTCCTCATCCTGCTCTTCTGCTCACCCGGTCCCTCTCCTCACCTGTTCTCTCCTCTCCCCTCCCTTACCTTGTCCTGTCCTCCCCCCTCCTCGTCCTCCTCTTCTGCTCACCCTGTCCCTCTCCTCACCTGTTCTCTCCCCTCCCCTCCCTTACCTTGTCCTGTCCTCCCCCTCCTCATCCTCCTCTTCTGCTCACCCTGTCCCTCTCCTCACCTGTTCTCTCCTCTCCCCTCCCTTACCTTGTCCTGTCCTCCCCCCTCCTCGTCCTCCTCTTCTGCTCACCCTGTCCCTCTCCTCCCTTACCTTGTCCTGTTTATTTATTTCTTATGACCTTTATACATTTATGTTGCCAATTGTTTATGTCTTACATATATATATATATTTCCTTATACATTGGGGCAGATTTACTTACCCGGCCCATTCGCGATCCAGCAGCGCGTTCTCTGCGCTGGATCCGGGTCCGGCCGGGATTTATTAAGGCAGTTCCTCCGCCGTCCACCAGGTGGCGCTGCTGCGCTGAAAAGCATCGGAACGCGCTGGAGTTTACCGGCTCAGGCTGAGTGAAGGTAAGTGCAAGCTCCGCGACATTTTTTTTTTATCGGGTTTTCATTCGGCCACGCCCTCCGATTTCCGTCGCGTTCATGCGCCGATGCGCCACAATCCGATAGCGTGCGCCAAAATCCCGGGGAAATTCAGAGGAAATCGGCGGAAATATTCGGGTAACACGTCGGGAAACCGCGAATCGGGCCCTTAGTAAATGACCCCCAGTGTTTTGTATTTTCATGTTCATTGATTGACACAAGCTGCTTTACAGATATTTGTATTTTTATGTATTTTGAATTTCAACCTTTTATGAATTTTTCATGTGCGCTTCCCCAAAAAACTCAGTTAACTCAGGAATAATTTATGAAATGTATGTATCCATTTATTCTTTGTTAGAATACGGTCGCCAAATTTATGGACCTGAGGAAGGGCACAATCCGCCCCGAAACACGCGGTGCAAACCATTTATGTCATCCCTCCCTTATTGTCACTGCTTTGAAATAAACAAGTTGTCTCTTTGAGAAGCGCGTCTTTGTAGTCACCGCGCCATTCAACTATCCGGTGCGCAGGGGACGCCGCAAGCTCAGTAATCTGACCCTACTACAGCATGAATGTCATTAATAATGCTCTGGATCTATTACACAATTGGCGATTCACTTCTGATACACCTCTGACGCACCTCTGACGCACTTCTGACGCACTTCTGATACACCTCTGACACACCTCTGACACACCTCTGACACACCTCTGACACACCTCTGACGCACTTCTGACACACCTCTGATACACCTCTGACACACCTCTGATACACCTCTGACACACCTCTGATACACCTCTGACACACCTCTGATACACCCCTGACACACCTCTGACGCACTTCTGACACACCTCTGATACACCTCTGATACACCTCTGATACACCTCTGATATACCTCTGACGCACTTCTGATACACCTCTGACACACCTCTGACACACCTCTGATACACCTCTGACACACCTCTGACACACCTCTGATACACCCCTGATACACCTCTGACACACCTCTGATACACCTCTGACACACCTCTGACACACCTCTGACACACCTCTGATACACCCCTGACACACCTCTGACACACCTCTGATACACCCCTGATACACCTCTGATACACCCCTGATACACCTCTGATACACCCCTGATACACCTCTGATACACCTCTGATACACCTCTGACACACCTCTGACACACCTCTGACACACCTCTGACACACCTCTGACACACCTCTGATACACCTCTGACACACCTCTGACACACCTCTGATACACCCCTGATACACCTCTGACACACCTCTGATACACCTCTGACACACCTCTGACACACCTCTGATACACCTCTGACACACCTCTGACACACCTCTGACACACCTCTGACACACCTCTGATACACCTCTGACACACCTCTGACACACCTCTGACACACCTCTGATACACCTCTGACACACCTCTGACACACCTCTGACACACCTCTGACACACCTCTGACACACCTCTGACGCACCTCTGACGCACCTCTGACGCACCTCTGACGCACCTCTGACTCACCTCTGACGCACCTCTGACGCACCTCTGACGCACTTCTGACACACCTCTGATACACCTCTGATACACCCCTGACACACCCCTGACACACCCCTGACACACCTCTGACGCACTTCTGATACACCTCTGATACACCTCTGATACACCCCTGACACACCTCTGACACACCCCTGACACACCTCTGACACACCTCTGACGCACCTCTGACGCACCTCTGACGCACCTCTGATACACCCCTGATACACCTCTGACACACCCCTGACACACCTCTGATACACCTCTGATACACCTCTGATACACCTCTGATACACCTCTGACGTTGCGTTGCGTTGCCCTTTTCTGATATTTGTCCTGTTCTTGGTGGTCAGACCCTGGACGAGCAGCAGCTTTACACCGAGGAGGAGCTGCAGGAGTTTGAGCAGCATATTTCTATGACAGAAGATGAACTGAGGAGGAAGAAGGAAGAGCTGGACCGGCAGCAGGAGGACATGCAGAAGCAGCAGCAGCACATCCAGGCCTTGAGGCAGGAGCTGCAGCAGGTAACCCCTGGCCGGGGGAGGTCCTGGGACTGGATGGTTCTGGTGCTGATTGCTCTACATGCCTTGTGTTCCTCCAGGCCGTACAACAGATGGAGCAGAAGAAGCTGCAGCCGCCGGGGTCCCCCGCAGCCCCTGATGCCGGAGCTCATTTACCACCAGGTACTTCTGATCTGTTCTCCCATCTCTCAGAACAGCGCCACTCCTTGCCACAGGGTGTGTGTGATATTACATTTGTGTGAACCCAGGGTCGGCTCCAAGTCTCAGCGGGCCCCTGGGTGGCAGACCCTCAATGGCCCCTTTTCCAGTAAACTCACTTTGTGGCTTTCAAAAATCATAAACTAAAACAGTCTCCAGTTTCCTAAAATATTGTGACCTCTCTCCTCTATGGGGATGGTGGTAGATGTGACCTCTCTCCTCTATGGGGATGGTGGTAGATGTGACCTCTCTCCTCTATGGGGATGGTGGTAGATGTGACCTTTCTCCTCTATGGGGATGGTGGTAGATGTGACCTCTCTCCTCTATGGGGATGGTGGTAGATGTGACCTCTCTCCTCTATGGGGATGGTGGTAGATGTGACCTCTCTCCTCTATGGGGATGGTGGTAGATGTGACCTCTCTCCTCTATGGGGATGGTGGTAGATGTGACCTCTCTCCTCTATGGGGATGGTGGTAGATGTGAGATGTGACATCTCTCCTCTATGGGGATGGTGGTAGATGAGACCTCTCTTCTCTATGGGGATGGCGGTAGATGTGACCTCTCTCCTCTATGGGGATGGCGGTAGATGTGACCTCTCTCCTCTCTGGGGATGGTGGTAGATGTGACCTCTCTCCTCTATGGGGATGGTGGTAGATGAGACCTCTCTCCTCTATGGGGATGGCGGTAGATGTGACCTCTCTCCTCTATGGGGATGGTGGTAGATGTGACCTCTCTTCTCTATGGGGATGGTGGTAGATGTAACCTCTCTCCTCTATGGGGATGGTGGTAGATGTGACCTCTCGCCTCTATGGGGATGGTGGTAGATGTGACCTCTCTTCTCTATGGGGATGGTGGTAGATGTGACCTCTCTCCTCTATGGGGATGGTGGTAGATGTGACCTCTCTCCTCTATGGGGATGGTGGTAGATGTGACCTCTCTCCTCTATGGGGATGGTGGTAGATGTGACCTCTCTCCTCTATGGGGATGGTGATAGATGTGACCTCTCTCCTCTATGGGGATGGTGGTAGATGTGACCTCTCTCCTCTATGGGGATGGCGGTAGATGTGACCTCTCTCCTGTATGAGGATGGTGGTAGATGTGACCTCTCTCCTCTATGGGGATGGTGGTAGATGTGAGATGTGACCTCTCTCCTCTATGGGGATGGTGGTAGATGTGACATCTCTCCTTTATGGGGATGGTGATAGATGTGAGATGTGACCTCTCTCCTCTATGGGGATGGTGGTAGATGTGACCTCTCTCCTCTATGGGGATGGTGGTAGATGTGACCTCTCTCCTCTATGGGGATGGTGGTAGATGTGACCTCTCTCCTCTATGGGGATGGTGGTAGATGTGACCTCTCTCCTCTATGGGGATGGTGGTAGATGTGACCTCTCTCCTCTATGGGGATGGTGGTAGATGTGACCTCTCTCCTCTATGGGGATGGTGGTAGATGGGACCTCTCTCCTCTATGGGGATGGTGGTAGATGGGACCTCTCTCCTCTCTCCTATGAGGATGGTGGTAGATGTGACCTCTCCTCTATGGGGATGGTGGTAGATGTAACCTCTCTCCTCTATGGGGATGGTGGTAGATGTAACCTCTCTCCTCTATGGGGATGGCGGTAGATGTGACCTCTCTCCTCTATGGGGATGGCGGTAGATGTGACCTCTCTCCTCTATGGGGATGGGGGTAGATGTGACCTCTCTCCTCTATGGGGATGGTGGTAGATGGGACCTCTCTCCTCTATGGGGATGGTGGTAGATGGGACCTCTCTCCTCTATGGGGATGGCGGTAGATGTGACCTCTCTCCTCTATGGGGATGGCGGTAGATGTGACCTCTCTCCTCTATGGGGATGGTGGTAGATGTGACCTCTCTCCTCTATGGGGATGGTGGTAGATGTGACCTCTCTCCTCTATGGGGATGGTGGTAGATGTGACCTCTCTCCTCTATGGGGATGGTGGTAGATGTGACCTCTCTCCTCTATGGGGATGGTGGTAGATGTAACCTCTCTCCTCTATGGGGATGGTGGTAGATGTAACCTCTCTCCTCTATGGGGATGGCGGTAGATGTGACCTCTCTCCTCTATGGGGATGGCGGTAGATGTGACCTCTCTCCTCTATGGGGATGGGGGTAGATGTGACCTCTCTCCTCTATGGGGATGGCGGTAGATGTGACCTCTCTCCTCTATGGGGATGGTGGTAGATGTGACCTCTCTCCTCTCTGGGGATGGTGGTAGATGTGACCTCTCTCCTCTCTGGGGATGGTGGTAGATGTGACCTCTCTCCTCTATGAGGATGGTGGTAGATGTGACCTCTCCTCTATGGGGATGGTGGTAGATGTGACCTCTCCTCTATGAGGATGGTGGTAGATGTAACCTCTCTCCTCTATGGGGATGGTGGTAGATGTAACCTCTCTCCTCTATGGGGATGGCGGTAGATGTGACCTCTCTCCTCTATGGGGATGGCGGTAGATGTGACCTCTCTCCTCTATGGGGATGGTGGTAGATGTGACCTCTCTCCTCTATGGGGATGGTGGTAGATGGGACCTCTCTCCTCTATGGGGATGGTGGTAGATGGGACCTCTCTCCTCTATGGGGATGGTGGTAGATGGGACCTCTCTCCTCTATGGGGATGGCGGTAGATGTGACCTCTCTCCTCTATGGGGATGGTGGTAGATGTGACCTCTCTCCTCTATGGGGATGGTGGTAGATGTGACCTCTCTCCTCTATGGGGATGGTGGTAGATATGACCTCTCTCCTCTATGGGGATGGTGGTAGATGTGACCTCTCTCCTCTATGGGGATGGTGGTAGATGAGACCTCTCTCCTCTATGGGGATGGCGGTAGATGTGACCTCTCTCCTCTATGGGGATGGTGGTAGATGTGACCTCTCTTCTCTATGGGGATGGTGGTAGATGTGACCTCTCTCCTCTATGGGGATGGTGGTAGATGTGACCTCTCTCCTCTATGGGGATGGTGGTAGATGTGACCTCTCTCCTCTATGGGGATGGTGGTAGATGTGACCTCTCTCCTCTATGGGGATGGTGGTAGATGTGACCTCTCTCCTGTATGAGGATGGTGGTAGATGTGACCTCTCTCCTCTATGGGGATGGTGGTAGATGTGAGATGTGACCTCTCTCCTCTATGGGGATGGTGGTAGATGTGACCTCTCTCCTCTATGGAGATGGTGGTAGATGTGAGATGTGACCTCTCTCCTCTATGGGGATGGTGGTAGATGTGATCTCTCTCCTCTATAGGGATGGTGGTAGATATGACCTCTCTCCTCTATGGGGATGGTGGTAGATGTGACCTCTCTCCTCTATGGGGATGGTGGTAGATGTGACCTCTCTCCTCTATGGGGATGGTGGTAGATGTGACCTCTCTCCTCTATGGGGATGGTGGTAGATGTGACCTCTCTCCTCTATGGGGATGGTGGTAGATGTGTCCTCTCTCCTCTATGGGGATGGTGGTAGATGTGACCTCTCTCCTCTATGGGGAGGGTGGTAGATGTGACCTCTCTCCTGTATGAGGATGGTGGTAGATGTGACCTATCTCCTCTATGGGGATGGTGGTAGATGTGAGATGTGACCTCTCTCCTCTATAGGGATGGCGGTAGATGTGACCTCTCTCCTCTATGGGGATGGTGGTAGATGTGACCTCTCTCCTCTATGGGGATGGTGGTAGATGTGAGATGTGATCTCTCTTCTCTATGGGGATGGTGGTAGATGTGACCTCTCTCCTCTATGGGGATGGCGGTAGATGTGACCTCTCTCCTCTATGGGGATGGTGATAGATGTGACCTCTCTCCTCTATGGGGATGGTGGTAGATCTGACCTCTCTCCTCTATGGGGATGGTGGTAGATGTGACCTCTCTCCTCTATGGGGATGGTGGTAGATGTGAGATGTGACCTCTCTCCTCTATGGGGATGGCGGTAGATGTGAGATGTGACCTCTCTCCTCTATGGGGATGGTGGTAGATGTGAGATGTGACCTCTCTCCTCTATCGGGATGGTGGTAGATGTGACCTCTCTCCTCTATGGGGATGGCGGTAGATGTGAGATGTAACCTCTCTCCTCTATGGGGATGGTGGTAGATGTGATCTCTCTCCTCTATGGGGATGGTGGTAGATGTGACCTCTCTCCTCTATGGGGATGGCGGTAGATGTGAGATGTAACCTCTCTCCTCTATGGGGATGGTGGTAGATGTGACCTCTCTCCTCTATGGGGATGGTGGTAGATGTGACCTCTCTCCTCTATGGGGATGGTGGTAGATGTGACCTCTCCCCTCTATGGGGATGGTGGTAGATGTGACCTCTCTCCTCTATGGGGATGGTGGTAGATGTGACCTCTCTCCTCTATGGGTATGGCGGTAGATGTGACCTCTCTCCTCTATGGGGATGGTGGTAGATGTGAGATGTGACCTCTCTCCTCTATGGGTATGGCGGTAGATGTGACCTCTCTCCTCTATGGGGATGGTGGTAGATGTGAGATGTGACCTCTCACCTCTCTGGGGATGGTGGTAGATGTGACCTCTCTCCTCTATGGGGATGGTGGTAGATGTGACCTCTCTCCTCTGTGGGGATGGTGGTAGATGTGACCTCTCTCCTCTATGGGGATGGTGGTAGATGTGAGATGTGACCTCTCTCCTCTATGGGGATGGTGGTAGATGTGACCTCTCTCCTCTATGGGGATGGTGGTAGATGTGACCTCTCTCCTCTATGGGGATGGTGGTAGATGTGACCTCTCTCCTCTATGGGGATGGTGGTAGATGTGACCTCTCCTCTATGGGGATGGTGGTAGATGTGACCTCTCTCCTCTATGGGGATGGTGGTAGATGTGATTTCTCTCCTCTATTGGGATGGTGGTAGATGTGACCTCTCTCCTCTATGGGGATGGTGGTAGATGTGAGATGTGACCTCTCTCCTCTATGGGGATGGTGGTAGATGTGACCTCTCTCCTCTATGGGGATGGTGGTAGATGTGACCTCTCTCCTCTATGGGGATGGTGGTAGATGTGACCTCTCTCCTCTATGGGGATGGTGGTAGATGTGACCTCTCTCCTTTATGGGGATGGTGGTAGATGTGACCTCTCTCCTCTATGGGGATGGTGGTAGATGTGAGATGTGACCTCTCTCCTCTATGGGGATGGTGATAGATGTGACCTCTCTCCTCTATGGGGATGGTGATAGATGTGACCTCTCTCCTCTATGGGGATGGTGATAGATGTGACCTCTCTCCTCTATGGGGATGGTGGTAGATGTGACCTCTCTCCTCCATGGGGATGGTGGTAGATGTGACCTCTCTCCACTATGGGGATGGTGGTAGATGTGACCTCTCTCCTCTATGGGGATGGTGGTAGATGTGACCTCTCTCCTCTATGGGGATGGTGGTAGATGTGATCTCTCTCCTCTACGGGGATGGTGGTAGATGTGACCTCTCTCCTCTATGGGGATGGTGGTAGATGTGACCTCTCTCCTCTCTGGGGATGGTGGTAGATGTGATCTCTCTTCTCTATGGGGATGGTGGTAGATGTGATCTCTCTCCTCTATGGGGATGGTGGTAGATGTGACCTCTCTCCTCTATGGGGATGGTGGTAGATGTGATCTCTCTCCTCTATGCGGATGGTGGTAGATGTGACCTCTCTCCTCTATGGGGATGGTGGTAGATGTGACCTCTCTCCTCTATGGGGATGGTGATAGATGTGACCTCTCTCCTCTATGGGGATGGTGGTAGATGTGACCTCTCTCCTCTCTGGGGATGGTGGTAGATGTAGATGTGAGATGTGACCTCTCTCCTCTATGGGGATGGTGGTAGATGTGAGATGTGACCTCTCTCCTCTATGGGGATGGTGGTAGATGTGACCTCTCTCCTCTATGGGGATGGTGGTAGATGTGAGATGTGATCTCTCTCCTCCATGGGGATGGTGGTAGATGTGACCTCTGTCCTCTATGGGGATGGTGGTAGATGTGACCTCTCTCCTCTATGGGGATGGTGGTAGATGTGACCTCTCTCCTCTTTGGGGATGGTGGTAGATGTGAGATTTGACCTCTCTCCTCTATGGGGATGGCGGTAGATGTGACCTCTGTCCTCTATGGGGATGGTGGTAGATGTGACCTCTCTCCTCTATGGGGATGGTGGTAGATGTGACCTCTCTCCTCTATGGGGATGGTGGTAGATGTGACCTCTGTCCTCTATGGGGATGGCGTTAGATGTGACCTCTCTCCTCTATGGGGATGGCGGTAGATGTGACCTCTCTCCTCTATGGGGATGGTGATAAATGTGAGATGTGACCTCTGTCCTCTATGAGGATGGTGGTAGATGTGACTTCTCTCCTCTATGGGGATGGTGGTAGATGTGACCTCTCTCCTCTATGGGGATGGTGGTAGATGTGACCTCTCTCCTCTATGGGGATGGTGGTAGATGTGACCTCTCTCCTCTATGGGGATGGTGGTAGATGTGACCTCTCTCCTCTATGGGGATGGTGGTAGATGTGACCTCTCTCCTCTATGGGGATGGTGGTAGATGTGAGATGTGACCTCTCTCCTCTATAGGGATGGCGGTAGATGTGAGATGTGACCTCTCTCCTCTATGGGGATGGTGGTAGATGTGACCTCTCTCCTCTATGGGGATGGTGGTAGATGTGAGATGTGACCTCTCTCCTCTATGGGGATGGTGGTAGATGTGACCTCTCTCCTCTATGGGGATGGTGGTAGATGTGATCTCTCTCCTCTAAGGGGATGGTGGTAGATGTGACCTCTCTCCTCTATGGGGATGGTGGTAGATGTGACATCTCTCCTCTATGGGGATGGTGGTAGATGTGACCTCTCTCCTCTATGGGGATGGTGGTAGATGTGACCTCTCTCCTCTATGGGGATGGTGGTAGATGTGACCTCTCTCCTCTATGGGGATGGTGGTAGATGTGACCTCTCTCCTCTATGGGGATGGTGGTAGATGTGAGATGTGACCTCTCTCCTCTATGGGGATGGTGGTGGATGTGACCTCTCTCCTCTATGGGGATGGTGGTAGATGTGAGATGTGACCTCTCTCCTCTATGGGGATGGTGGTAGATGTGACCTCTCTCCTCTATGGGGATGGTGGTAGATGTGAGATGTGACCTCTCTCCTCTATGGGGATGGTGGTAGATGTGAGATGTGACCTCTCTCCTCTATGGGGATGGTGGTAGATGTGACCTCTCTCCTCTATGGGGATGGTGGTAGATGTGAGATGTGACCTCTCTCCTCTATGGGGATGGTGGTAGATGTGACCTCTCTCCTCTATGGGGATGGTGGTAGATGTGACCTCTCTCCTCTATGGGGATGGTGGTAGATGTGACCTCTCTCCTCTATGGGGATGGTGGTAGATGTGACCTCTCTCCTCTATGTGGATGGTGGTAGATGTGATCTCTCTTCTCTATGGGGATGGTGGTAGATGTGTCCTCTCTCCTCTATGGGGATGGTGGTAGATGTGTCCTCTCTCCTCTATGTGGATGGTGGTAGATGTGACCTCTCTCCTCTATGGGGATGGTGGTAGATGTGAGATGTGACCTCTCTCCTCTATGGGGATGGTGGTAGATGTGAGATGTGACCTCTATGGGGATGGTGGTAGATGTGACCTCTCTCCTCTATGGGGATGGTGGTAGATGTGACCTCTCTCCTCTATGGGGATGGCGGTAGATGTGACCTCTCTCCTCTATGGGGATGGTGGTAGATGTGACCTCTCTCCTCTATGGGGATGGTTGTAGATGTGACCTCTCTCCTCTATGGGGATGGTGGTAGATGTGAGATGTGACCTCTCTCCTCTATGGGGATGGTGGTAGATGTGACCTCTCTCCTCTATGGGGATGGTGGTAGATGTGACCTCTCTCCTCTATGGGGATGGTGGTAGATATGAGATGTGACCTCTCTCCTCTATAGGGATGGCGGTAGATGTGAGATGTGACCTCTCTCCTCTATGGGGATGGTGGTAGATGTGACCTCTCTCCTCTATGGGGATGGTGGTAGATGTGAGATGTGACCTCTCTCCTCTATGGGGATGGTGGTAGATGTGACCTCTCTCCTCTATGGGGATGGTGGTAGATGTGATCTCTCTCCTCTAAGGGGATGGTGGTAGATGTGACCTCTCTCCTCTATGGGGATGGTGGTAGATGTGACCTCTCTCCTCTATGGGGATGGTGGTAGATGTGACCTCTCTCCTCTATGGGGATGGTGGTAGATGTGACCTCTCTCCTCTATGGGGATGGTGGTAGATGTGACCTCTCTCCTCTATGGGGATGGTGGTAGATGTGACCTCTCTCCTCTATGGGGATGGTGGTAGATGTGAGATTTGACCTCTCTCCTCTATGGGGATGGTGGTAGATGTGACCTCTCTCCTCTATGGGGATGGTGGTAGATGTGAGATGTGATCTCTCTCCTCTATGGGGATGGTGGTAGATGTGACCTCTCTCCTCTATGGGGATGGTGGTAGATGTGAGATGTGACCTCTCTCCTCTATGGGGATGGTGGTAGATGTGAGATGTGACCTCTCTCCTCTATGGGGATGGTGGTAGATGTGACCTCTCTCCTCTATGGGGTTGGTGGTAGATGTGAGATGTGACCTCTCTCCTCTATGGGGATGGTGGTAGATGTGACCTCTCTCCTCTATGGGGATGGTGGTAGATGTGACCTCTCTCCTCTATGGGGATGGTGGTAGATGTGACCTCTCTCCTCTATGTGGATGGTGGTAGATGTGATCTCTCTTCTCTATGGGGATGGTGGTAGATGTGTCCTCTCTCCTCTATGGGGATGGTGGTAGATGTGTCCTCTCTCCTCTATGTGGATGGTGGTAGATGTGACCTCTCTCCTCTATGGGGATGGTGGTAGATGTGAGATGTGACCTCTCTCCTCTATGGGGATGGTGGTAGATGTGAGATGTGACCTCTATGGGGATGGTGGTAGATGTGACCTCTCTCCTCTATGGGGATGGTGGTAGATGTGACCTCTCTCCTCTATGGGGATGGCGGTAGATGTGACCTCTCTCCTCTATGGGGATGGTGGTAGATGTGACCTCTCTCCTCTATGGGGATGGTGGTAGATGTGACCTCTCTCCTCTATGGGGATGGTGGTAGATGTGAGATGTGATCTCTCTCCTCTATGGGGATGGTGGTAGATGTGACCTCTCTCCTCTCTGGGGATGGTGGTAGATGTGACATCTCTCCTCTATGGGGATGGTGGTAGATGTGACCTCTCTCCTCTATGTGGATGGTGGTAGATGTGAGATGTGACCTCTCTCCTCTATGGGGATGGTGGTAGATGTGAGATGTGACCTCTCTCCTCTATGGGGATGGTGGTAGATGTGAGATGTGACCTCTCTCCTCTATGGGGATGGTGGTAGGTGTGACCTCTCTCCTCTATGGGGATGGTGGTGGATGTGACCTCTCTCCTCTATGGGGATGGTGGTAGATGAGACCTCTCTCCTCTATGGGGATGGTGGTAGATGTGACCTCTCCCCTCTATGGGGATGGTGGTAGATGTGAGATGTGACCTCTCTCCTCTATGGGGATGGTGGTAGATGTGAGATGTGACCTCTATGGGGATGGTGGTAGATGTGAGATGTGACCTCTATGGGGATGGTGGTAGATGTGACCTCTCTCCTTATGGGGATGGTGGTAGATGTGACCTCTCTCCTCTATGGGGATGGTGGTAGATGTGACCTCTCTCCTCTATGGGGATGGTGGTAGATGTGAGATGTGACCTCTCTCCTCTATGGGGATGGTGGTAGATGTGACCTCTCTCCTCTATGGGGATGGTGGTAGATGTGAGATGTGACCTCTCTCCTCTATGGGGATGGTGGTAGATGTGTGATGTGACCTCTCTCCTCTCTGGGGATGGTGGTAGATGTGACCTCTCTCCTCTATGGGGATGGTGGTAGATGTGACCTCTCTCCTCTATGGGGATGGTGGTAGATGTGACCTCTCTCCTCTATGGGGATGGTGGTAGATGTGATCTCTCTCCTCTATGGGGATGGTGGTAGATGTGATCTCTCTCCTCTATGGGGATGGTGGTAGATGTGACCTCTCTCCTCTATGGGGATGGTGGTAGATGTGAGATGTGACCTCTCTCCTCTATGGGGATGGTGGTAGATGTGACCTCTTTCCTCTATGGGGATGGTGGTAGATGTGAGATGTGACCTCTCTCCTCTATGGGGATGGTGGTAGATGTGACCTCTCTCCTCTATGGGGATGGTGGTAGATGTGACCTCTCTCCTCTATGGGGATGGTGGTAGATGTGACCTCTCTCCTCTATGGGGATGGTGGTAGATGTGACCTCTCTCCTCTATGGGGATGGTGGTAGATGTGACCTCTCTCCTCTATGGGGATGGTGGTAGATGTGACCTCTCTCCTCTCTGGGGATGGTGGTAGATGTGACCTCTCTCCTCTCTGGGGATGGTGGTAGATGTGACCTCTCTCCTCTCTGGGGATGGTGGTAGATGTGACCTCTCTCCTCTCTGGGGATGGTGGTAGATGTGACCTCTCTCCTCTCTGGGGATGGTGGTAGATGTGACCTCTCTCCTCTCTGGGGATGGTGGTAGATGTGACCTCTCTCCTCTCTGGGGATGGTGGTAGATGTGACCTCTCTCCTCTCTGGGGATGGGGGGCAGATGTGACCTCTCTCCTCTATGGGGATGGTGGTAGATGTGACCTCTCTCCTCTATGGGGATGGTGGTAGATGAGACCTCTCTCCTCTATGGGGATGGTGGTAGATGTGAGATGTGACCTCTCTCCTCTATGGGGATGGTGGTAGATTTGATATGTGACCTCTCTCCTCTATGGGGTTGGTGGTAGATGTGACCTCTCTCCTCTATGGGGAAGGTGGTAGATGTGACCTCTCTCCTCTATGGGGATGGTGGTAGATGTGACCTTTCTCCTCTATGGGGATGGTGGTAGATGTGATATGTGACCTCTCTCTCTCTGGGGATGGTGGTAGATGTGAGATGTGACCTCTCTCCTCTCTGGGGATGGTGGTAGATGTGACATCTCTCCTCTATGGGGATGGTGGTAGATTTGACCTCTCTCCTCTTTGGGGATGCTGGTAGATGTGAGATGTGACCTCTCTCCTCTATGGGGATGGTGGTAGATGTGATCTCTCTCCTCTATGGGGATGGTGGTAGATGTGACCTCTCTCCTCTATGGGGATGGTGGTAGATGCGACCTCTCTCCTCTATGGGGATGGTGGTAGATGTGAGATGTGACCTCTCTCCTCTATGGGGATGGTGGTAGATGTGACCTCTCTCCTCTATGGGGATGGTGGTAGATGTGACCTCTCTCCTCTATGGGGATGGTGGTAGATGTGACCTCTCTCCTCTATGGGGATGGTGGTAGATGTGACCTCTCTCCTCTATGGGGATGGTGGTAGATGTGACCTCTCTCCTCTCTGGGGATGGTGGTAGATGTGACCTCTCTCCTCTCTGGGGATGGTGGTAGATGTGACCTCTCTCCTCTCTGGGGATGGTGGTAGATGTGACCTCTCTCCTCTCTGGGGATGGTGGTAGATGTGACCTCTCTCCTCTCTGGGGATGGTGGTAGATGTGACCTCTCTCCTCTCTGGGGATGGTGGTAGATGTGACCTCTCTCCTCTCTGGGGATGGTGGTAGATGTGACCTCTCTCCTCTCTGGGGATGGTGGTAGATGTGACCTCTCTCCTCTCTGGGGATGGTGGTAGATGTGACCTCTCTCCTCTATGGGGATGGTGGTAGATGTGACCTCTCTCCTCTCTGGGGATGGTGGTAGATGTGACCTCTCTCCTCTATGGGGATGGTGGTAGATGTGAGATGTGACCTCTCTCCTCTATGGGGATGGTGGTAGATTTGATATGTGACCTCTCTCCTCTATGGGGTTGGTGGTAGATGTGACCTCTCTCCTCTATGGGGAAGGTGGTAGATGTGACCTCTCTCCTCTATGGGGATGGTGGTAGATGTGACCTTTCTCCTCTATGGGGATGCTGGTAGATGTGAGATGTGACCTCTCTCCTCTATGGGGATGGTGGTAGATGTGATCTCTCTCCTCTATGGGGATGGTGGTAGATGTGACCTCTCTCCTCTATGGGGATGGTGGTAGATGCGACCTCTCTCCTCTATGGGGATGGTGGTAGATGTGACCTCTCTCCTCTATGGGGATGGTGGTAGATGTGACCTCTCTCCTCTATGGGGATGGTGGTAGATGTGACCTCTCTCCATGGGAATGGCGGTAGATGTGAGATGTGACCTCTCTCCTCCATGGGGATGGCGGTAGATGTGACCTCTCTCCTCTATGGGGATGGCGGTAGATGTGACCTCTCTCCTCTATGGGGATGGCGGTAGATGTGACCTCTCTCCTCTATGGGGATGGTGGTAGATGTGACCTCTCTCCTCTATGGGGATGGTGGTAGATGTGACCTCTCTCCTCTCTGGGGATGGTGGTAGATGTGACCTCTCTCCTCTCTGGGGATGGTGGTAGATGTGACCTCTCTCTTCTATGGGGATGGTGGTCGATGTGACCTCTCTCCTTTATGGGGATGGTGGTAGATGTGACCTCTCTCCTCTATAGGGATGGCGGTAGATGTGACCTTTCTCCTCTATTGGGATGGTGATAGATGTGAGATGTGACCTCTCTCCTCTTTGGGGATGGCGGTAGATGTGAGATGTGACCTCTCTCCTCTATGGGGATGGTGGTAGATGTGACCTCTCTCCTCTATGGGGATGGTGGTAGATGTGAGATGTGACTTCTCTCCTCTATGGGTATGGTGGTAGATGTAACCTCTCTCCTCTCTGGGGATGGTGGTAGATGTGACCTCTCTCCTCTATGGGGATGGTGGTAGATGTGACCTCTCTCCTCTATGGGGATGGTGGTAGATGTGACCTCTCTCCTCTATGGGGATGGTGGTAGATGTGAGATGTGACCTCTCTCCTCTATGGGGATGGTGGTAGATGTGAGATGTGACCTCTCTCCTCTATGGGGATGGTGGTAGATTTGAGATGTGACCTCTCTCCTCTATGGGGATGGTGGTAGATGTGACCTCTCTCCTCTATGGGGATGGTGATAGATGTGAGATGTGACCTCTCTCCTCTATGGGGATGGTGATAGATGTGAGATGTGACCTCTCTCCTCTATGGGGATGGCGGTAGATGTGACCTCTCTCCTCTATGGGGATGGCGGTAGATGTGACCTCTCTCCTCTATGGGGATGGCGGTAGATGTGACCTCTCTCCTCTATGGGGATGGTGGTAGATGTGAGATGTGACCTCTCTCCTCTATGGGGATGGTGGTAGATGTGAGATGTGACCTCTCTCCTCTATGGGGATGGTGGTAGATGTGACCTCTCTCCTCTATGGGGATGGTGGTAGATGTGACCTCTCTCCTCTATGGGGATGGTGGTAGATGTGACCTCTCTCCTCTTTGGGGATGGTGGTAGATGTGATCTCTCTCCTCTATGGGGATGGTGGTAGATGAGACCTCTCTCCTCTATGGGGATGGTGATAGATGTGAGATGTGACCTCTCTCCTCTATGGGGATGGTGGTAGATGTGACCTCTCTCCTCTATGGGGATGGTGGTAGATGTGACCTCTCTCCTCTATGGGGATGGTGGTAGATGTGATCTCTCTCCTCTATGGGGATGGTGGTAGATGTGACCTCTCTCCTCTATGGGGATGGTGATAGATGTGAGATGTGACCTCTCTCCTCTATGGGGATGGCGGTAGATGTGACCTCTCTCCTCAATGGGGATGGTGGTAGATGTGAGATGTGACCTCTCTCCTCTATGGGGATGGTGGTAGATGTGAGATGTGACCTCTATGGGGATGGTGGTAGATGTGACCTCTCTCCTCTATGGGGTTGGTGGTAGATGTGACCTCTCTCCTCTATGGGGATGGCGGTAGATGTGACCTCTCTCCTCTATGGGGATGGTGGTAGATGTGACCTCTCTCCTCTATGGGGATGGTGGTAGATGTGACCTCTCTCCTCTATGGGGATGGTGGTAGATGTGAGATGTGACCTCTCTCCTCTATGGGGATGGTGGTAGATGTGACCTCTCTCCTCTATGGGGATGGTGGTAGATGTGAGATGTGACCTCTCTCCTCTATAGGGATGGCGGTAGATGTGAGATGTGACCTCTCTCCTCTATGGGGATGGTGGTAGATGTGACCTCTCTCCTCTATGGGGATGGTGGTAGATGTGAGATGTGACCTCTCTCCTCTATGGGGATGGTGGTAGATGTGACCTCTCTCCTCTATGGGGATGGTGGTAGATGTGACCTCTCTCCTCTATGGGGATGGTGGTAGATGTGACATCTCTCCTCTATGGGGATGGTGGTAGATGTGACCTCTCTCCTCTATGGGGATGGTGGTAGATGTGACCTCTCTCCTCTAAGGGGATGGTGGTAGATGTGACCTCTCTCCTCTATGGGGATGGTGGTAGATGTGACATCTCTCCTCTATGGGGATGGTGGTAGATGTGACCTCTCTCCTCTATGGGGATGGTGGTAGATGTGACCTCTCTCCTCTATGGGGATGGTGGTAGATGTGACCTCTCTCCTCTATGGGGATGGTGGTAGATGTGACCTCTCTCCTCTATGGGGATGGTGGTAGATGTGAGATGTGACCTCTCTCCTCTATGGGGATGGTGGTAGATGTGACCTCTCTCCTCTATGGGGATGGTGGTAGATGTGAGATGTGATCTCTCTCCTCTATGGGGATGGTGGTAGATGTGACCTCTCTCCTCTATGGGGATGGTGGTAGATGTGAGATGTGACCTCTCTCCTCTATGGGGATGGTGGTAGATGTGAGATGTGACCTCTCTCCTCTATGGGGATGGTGGTAGATGTGACCTCTCTCCTCTATGGGGATGGTGGTAGATGTGAGATGTGACCTCTCTCCTCTATGGGGATGGTGGTAGATGTGACCTCTCTCCTCTATGGGGATGGTGGTAGATGTGACCTCTCTCCTCTATGGGGATGGTGGTAGATGTGACCTCTCTCCTCTATGTGGATGGTGGTAGATGTGATCTCTCTTCTCTATGGGGATGGTGGTAGATGTGTCCTCTCTCCTCTATGGGGATGGTGGTAGATGTGTCCTCTCTCCTCTATGTGGATGGTGGTAGATGTGACCTCTCTCCTCTATGGGGATGGTGGTAGATGTGAGATGTGACCTCTCTCCTCTATGGGGATGGTGGTAGATGTGAGATGTGACCTCTATGGGGATGGTGGTAGATGTGACCTCTCTCCTCTATGGGGATGGTGGTAGATGTGACCTCTCTCCTCTATGGGGATGGCGGTAGATGTGACCTCTCTCCTCTATGGGGATGGTGCTAAATGTGACCTCTCTCCTCTATGGGGATGGTGGTAGATGTGACCTCTCTCCTCTATGGGGATGGTGGTAGATGTGAGATGTGATCTCTCTCCTCTATGGGGATGGTGGTAGATGTGACCTCTCTCCTCTCTGGGGATGGTGGTAGATGTGACATCTCTCCTCTATGGGGATGGTGGTAGATGTGACCTCTCTCCTCTATGGGGATGGTGGTAGATGTGAGATGTGACCTCTCTCCTCTATGGGGATGGTGGTAGATGTGAGATGTGACCTCTCTCCTCTATGGGGATGGTGGTAGATGTGAGATGTGACCTCTCTCCTCTATGGGGATGGTGGTAGGTGTGACCTCTCTCCTCTATGGGGATGGTGGTAGATGTGACCTCTCTCCTCTATGGGGATGGTGGTAGATGAGACCTCTCTCCTCTATGGGGATGGTGGTAGATGTGACCTCTCCCCTCTATGGGGATGGTGGTAGATGTGAGATGTGACCTCTCTCCTCTATGGGGATGGTGGTAGATGTGAGATGTGACCTCTATGGGGATGGTGGTAGATGTGAGATGTGACCTCTATGGGGATGGTGGTAGATGTGACCTCTCTCCTTATGGGGATGGTGGTAGATGTGACCTCTCTCCTCTATGGGGATGGTGGTAGATGTGACCTCTCTCCTCTATGGGGATGGTGGTAGATGTGAGATGTGACCTCTCTCCTCTATGGGGATGGTGGTAGATGTGACCTCTCTCCTCTATGGGGATGGTGGTAGATGTGAGATGTGACCTCTCTCCTCTATGGGGATGGTGGTAGATGTGTGATGTGACCTCTCTCCTCTCTGGGGATGGTGGTAGATGTGACCTCTCTCCTCTATGGGGATGGTGGTAGATGTGACCTCTCTCCTCTATGGGGATGGTGGTAGATGTGACCTCTCTCCTCTATGGGGATGGTGGTAGATGTGACCTCTCTCCTCTATGGGGATGGCGGTAGATGTGACCTCTCTCCTCTATGGGGATGGTGGTAGATGTGACCTCTCTCCTCTATGGGGATGGTGGTAGATGTGACCTCTCTCCTCTATGGGGATGGTGGTAGATGTGAGATGTGACCTCTCTCCTCTATGGGGATGGTGGTAGATGTGTGATGTGACCTCTCTCCTCTCTGGGGATGGTGGTAGATGTGACCTCTCTCCTCTATGGGGATGGTGGTAGATGTGACCTCTCTCCTCTATGGGGATGGTGGTAGATGTGACCTCTCTCCTCTATGGGGATGGTGGTAGATGTGACCTCTCTCCTCTATGGGGATGGCGGTAGATGTGACCTCTCTCCTCTATGGGGATGGTGGTAGATGTGACCTCTCTCCTCTATGGGGATGGTGGTAGATGTGACCTCTCTCCTCTATGGGGATGGTGGTAGATGTGACCTCTCTCCTCTCTGGGGATGGTGGTAGATGTGACCTCTCTCCTCTCTGGGGATGGTGGTAGATGTGACCTCTCTCCTCTGTGGGGATGGTGGTAGATGTGACCTCTCTCCTCTCTGGGGATGGTGGTAGATGTGACCTCTCTCCTCTATGGGGATGGTGGTAGATGTGACCTCTCTCCTCTATGGGGATGGTGGTAGATGAGACCTCTCTCCTCTATGGGGATGGTGAGAGATGTGAGATGTGACCTCTCTCCTCTATGGGGATGGTGGTAGATTTGATATGTGACCTCTCTCCTCTATGGGGTTGGTGGTAGATGTGACCTCTCTCCTCTATGGGGAAGGTGGTAGATGTGACCTCTCTCCTCTATGGGGATGGTGGTAGATGTGACCTTTCTCCTCTATGGGGATGGTGGTAGATGTGAGATGTGACCTCTCTCTCTCTGGGGATGGTGGTAGATGTGAGATGTGACCTCTCTCCTCTCTGGGGATGGTGGTAGATTTGACCTCTCTCCTCTTTGGGGATGGTGGTAGATGTGAGATGTGGCCTCTCTCTCTCTGGGGATGGTGGTAGATGTGAGATGTGACCTCTCTCCTCTATGGGGATGGTGGTAGATTTGACCTCTCTCCTCTTTGGGGATGCTGGTAGATGTGAGATGTGACCTCTCTCCTCTACGGGGATGGTGGTAGATGTGATCTCTCTCCTCTATGGGGATGGTGGTAGATGTGACCTCTCTCCTCTATGGGGATGGTGGTAGATGCGACCTCTCTCCTCTATGGGGATGGTGGTAGATGTGACCTCTCTCCTCTATGGGGATGGTGGTAGATGTGACCTCTCTCCTCTATGGGGATGGTGGTAGATGTGACCTCTCTCCATGGTAATGGCGGTAGATGTGAGATGTGACCTCTCTCCTCCATGGGGATGGCGGTAGATGTGACCTCTCTCCTTTATGGGGATGGCGGTAGATGTGACCTCTCTCCTCTATGGGGATGGCGGTAGATGTGACCTCTCTCCTCTATGGGGATGGTGGTAGATGTGACCTCTCTCCTCTATGGGGATGGTGGTAGATGTGACCTCTCTCCTCTCTGGGGATGGTGGTAGATGTGACCTCTCTCCTCTCTGGGGATGGTGGTAGATGTGACCTCTCTCTTCTATGGGGATGGTGGTCGATGTGACCTCTCTCCTTTATGGGGATGGTGGTAGATGTGACCTCTCTCCTCTATAGGGATGGCGGTAGATGTGACCTTTCTCCTCTATTGGGATGGTGATAGATGTGAGATGTGACCTCTCTCCTCTTTGGGGATGGCGGTAGATGTGAGATGTGACCTCTCTCCTCTATGGGGATGGTGGTAGATGTGACCTCTCTCCTCTATGGGGATGGTGGTAGATGTGAGATGTGACTTCTCTCCTCTATGGGGATGGTGGTAGATGTAACCTCTCTCCTCTCTGGGGATGGTGGTAGATGTGACCTCTCTCCTCTATGGGGATGGTGGTAGATGTGACCTCTCTCCTCTATGGGGATGGTGGTAGATGTGACCTCTCTCCTCTATGGGGATGGTGGTAGATGTGAGATGTGACCTCTCTCCTCTATGGGGATGGTGGTAGATGTGAGATGTGACCTCTCTCCTCTATGGGGATGGTGGTAGATTTGAGATGTGACCTCTCTCCTCTATGGGGATGGTGGTAGATGTGACCTTTCTCCTCTATGGGGATGGTGGTAGATGTGACCTCTCTCCTCTATGGGGATGGTGATAGATGTGAGATGTGACCTCTCTCCTCTATGGGGATAGTGATAGATGTGAGTTGTGACCTCTCTCCTCTATGGGGATGGCGGTAGATGTGACCTCTCTCCTCTATGGGGATGGCGGTAGATGTGACCTCTCTCCTCTATGGGGATGGCGGTAGATGTGACCTCTCTCCTCTATGGGGATGGTGGTAGATGTGAGATGTGACCTCTCTCCTCTATGGGGATGGTGGTAGATGTGAGATGTGACCTCTCTCCTCTATGGGGATGGTGGTAGATGTGACCTCTCTCCTCTATGGGGATGGTGGTAGATGTGACCTCTCTCCTCTATGGGGATGGTGGTAGATGTGACCTCTCTCCTCTATGGGGATGGTGGTAGATGTGATCTCTCTCCTCTATGGGGATGGTGGTAGATGAGACCTCTCTCCTCTATGGGGATGGTGATAGATGTGAGATGTGACCTCTCTCCTCTATGGGGATGGTGGTAGATGTGACCTCTCTCCTCTATGGGGATGGTGGTAGATGTGACCTCTCTCCTCTATGGGGATGGTGGTAGATGTGATCTCTCTCCTCTATGGGGATGGTGGTAGATGTGACCTCTCTCCTCTATGGGGATGGTGATAGATGTGAGATGTGACCTCTCTCCTCTATGGGGATGGCGGTAGATGTGACCTCTCTCCTCTATGGGGATGGTGGTAGATGTGAGATGTGACCTCTCTCCTCTATGGGGATGGTGGTAGATGTGACCTCTCTCCTCTATGGGGATGGTGGTAGATGTGACCTCTCTCCTCTATGGGGATGGTGGTAGATGTGAGATGTGACCTCTCTCCTCTATGGGGATGGTGGTAGATGTGACCTCTCTCCTCTATGGGGATGGTGGTAGATGTGACCTCTCCTCTATGGGGATGGCGGTAAATGTGACCTCTCTCCTCTATGGGGATGGTGGTAGATGTGACCTCTCCTCTATGGGGATGGTGGTAGATGTGACCTTTCTCCCTCTATGGGGATGGTGGTAGATGTGACCTCTCTCCCTCTATGGGGATGGTGGTAGATGTGACCTCTCTCCTCTATGGGGATGGTGGTAGATGTGACCTCTCTCCTCTATGGGGATGGTGGTAGATGTGACCTCTCTCCTATATGGGGATGGTGGTAGATGTGACCTCTCTCCTCTATGGGGATGGTGGTAGATGTGATATGTGACCTCTCTCCTCTATGGGGATGGCGGTAGATGTGACCTCTCTCCTCTATGGGGATGGTGGTAGATGTGACCTCTCTCCTCTATGGGGATGGTGGTAGATGTGAGATGTGACCTCTCTCCTCTATGGGGATGGTGATAGATGTGAGATGTGACCTCTCTCCTTTATGGGGATAGTGGTAGATGTGATCTCTCTCCTCTATGGGGATGGTGGTAGATGTGACCTCTCTCCTCTATGGGGATGGTGGTACATGTGACCTCTCTCCTCTATGGGGATGGTGGTAGATGTGAGATGTGACCTCTCACCTCTCTGGGGATGGTGGTAGATGTGACCTCTCTCCTCTATGGGGATGGTGGTAGATGTGACCTCTCTCCTCTATGGGGATGGTGGTAGATGTGACCTCTCTCCTCTATGGGGATGGTGGTAGATGTGACCTCTCTCCTCTATGAGGATGGTGGTAGATGTGAGATGTGACCTCTCTCCTCTATGGGGATGGTGGTAGATGTGACCTCTCTCCTCTATGGGGATGGTGGTAGATGTGACCTCTCTCCTCTATGGGGATGGTGGTAGATGTGACCTCTCTCCTCTATGGGGATGGTGGTAGATGTGAGATGTGACCTCTCTCCTCTATGGGGATGGCGGTAGATGTGAGATGTGACCTCTCTCCTCTATGGGGATGGCGGTAGATGTAACCTCTCTTCTGTTTCACAGGTGGGGAGCAGGTCGGTCACGTGGTCCCTTTAGAAGTTGAGAATTCTCATCCGCTGCCCCCAGGATCTCTTCCAGATGCCGTCGTGGCTCACAGCCAGCAGACCACATAAAAACCGGTTGCCCAGAACTGACCTGAAACTACTGAACAATCAGCCATTACACTGCTCCTTATATGGGGGTCACCCCCAGACTGCGCAGGACCAACCAGGAGAATAAATTGTCACTGTTTTCTGTGTGTTGTCATTCTGTTACACTGCGCCGACACTGAGGCTCTGACTCATCTCCTGGAGAATATCTAATCGTGTCCACAGCAACATCGAGAGAAGAAAAACTAAAGAACATTAAAGGGTTTTCCCATGAATACTAACTTCCTGATCAGTGGGGGTTCCAATGATGAGACCCTAACAGATCACGAAAACGAGGGGTTGGATCGGTCCCGGTTACCTCAGTTGGACCCCTTGTCGCTCCTTCAGAGTAATGGAGCAGACGGAGCTCCATGGAGATGAACGGAGCAGAACTGTCATGCACAGAGTGGTGGAATGATTAACTTAACCCCACCTTAAAGATATGAACCGGAACTTTTCAATCAGCATTCAATTAACCCATAGTGACCCGTATAGTCATTGAAGACCAAGGCTCATGTTGGGTGGTGGAAAAACCGGTCACAGCATTTCTTAACAAATAGTATTCAACAATTTCCAAACATCATGAAAAACAGTCGGCACTTCAGGTGAAGCCTCTCCATCCGACGGTAAACGGCCCGGGACTGCAGATGGCAAGTCGGCCAGACGAGAAAAGCACACATCTCAGATCTCTATTTTCCACCACGTCCCCCATGACGGCCACCTGGAGGATGCCCTTTGACCTCTGTGGGAACAGGAAGGAGAGAGGTTAAAAGTCCCCTCCCAGCATCCTCCCACCAGTGTTCTTCCTGTTCCCACAGGGTCAGGATGGAGAGAAGGTCTCTCCCCTGCATCATCCAGGTGTGAGGGGGGACGGCAACACTCACCGTCGCGCGGTCCTTGACTAAGCCACGCAGGTCGGGTCCACTGGCGGCTCCGGCCCTCCCTGGACATCCCTGTCCGGCTTGAAAATACACCGCTCGTCCGCTGGCATAGGGCGCCTTAAATCATTCCCGGTGTGTCGTGCGGAGGCAGATGACGACTTCCGGCGCGAACCGTAAGTGACGCTCCGATGCCGGGTCTCAGTGCATGAACGCCGGCTGCAGCCTTCAATAGGGGGATGGGCTCCCCTAGAAGGTATTTATGCTTATATTATTGTGGGTACATGTTGATCTGAGGTCTAAGTTCAAAGTTTGTTCTGGAAACTCGTGCAGCCGTGTGTTTTTGTCTCTCTGCCGTCACAGCCATGTCTGAAGAGGCAGATGCAGTCTCTCTCCAACCGCTGGTACCTGTAAGTGCGCTGGAGGAGTCCTCCACATGGTATATACACTCACCGGCCACTTTATTAGGTACACCTGTCCAACTGCTCGTTAACACTTAATTTCTAATAATCCAATCACATGGCGGCAACTCAGTGCATTTAGGCATGTAGACATGGTAAAGACAATCTCCTGCAGTTCAACCCGGGAGTTCAACCCGGGAAAGAAAGGTGATTTGTGGCCTTTGAACGTGGCATGGTTGTTGGTGCCAGAAGGGCTGGTCTAAGTATTTCAGAAACTGCTGATCTACTGGGATTTTCACGCACAACCATCTCTAGGGTTTACAGAGAATGGTCCGAAAAAGAAAAAACATCCAGTGAGCGGCAGTTCTGTGGGCGGAAATGCCTTGTTGAGGTCAGAGGAGAATGGGCAGACTGGTTCGAGCTGATAGAAAGGCAACACTGACTCAAATCGCCACCCGTTACAACCAAGGTAGGCAGAAGAGCATCTCTGAACGCACAGTACGTCCAACTCTGAGGCAGATGGGCCACAGCAGCAGAAGACCACACCGGGTGCCACTCCTTTCAGCTAAGAACAGGAAACTGAGGCTACAATTTGCACAAGCTCATCGAAATTGGACAGTAGAAGATTGGAAAAATGTTGCCTGGTCTGATGAGTCTTGATTTCTGCTGCGACATTCGGATGGTAGGGTCAGAATTTGGTACAACAACATGAAAGCATGGATCCATCCTGCCTTGTATCAGCGGGTCAGGCTGGTGGTGGTGGTGTCATGGATCCATCCTGCCTTGTATCAGCGGCTCAGGCTGGTGGTGGTGGTGTCATGGTGTTGTTGCTGCCCATGTCCATCCCTTTATGAGCACAATGTACCCTGTAACATCTGATGGCTACTTTCAGCAGGATAATGCGCCATGTCATAAAGCTGGAAGCATCTCAGACTGGTTTCTTGAACATGACAATGAGGTCACTGGACACAAATGGCCTCCACAGTCACCAGATCTCAATCCAATAGAGCATCTTTGGGATGTGGTGGAACGGGAGATTGGCATCATGGATGTGCAGCCGACAAATCTGCGGCAACTGTGTGATGCCATCATGTCAATATGGAGCAAAATCTCTGAGGAGCTTCCAGCACCTTGTTGTATCTATGCCACGAAGAATTGAGGCAGTTCTGAAGGCAAAAGGAGGTCCAACCCGTTGCTAGCATGGTGCACCTAATAAAGTGGCCGCTGAGTGTATATGTGTTTATTATGGTCTCCTGCAACGAATTTCTCTTCCTTCCCTTCCAGGAGGAATCTGGTGGATGGGGAAAGGCAAGGAGGAGAAGTAGGAGAAAGGGGGCAAAGTGGCGAGATCCAAATCAAAATCATCTGATGTTCAGAGCAGAAGATGTAATATGTGCATTAGCAAGTTACCCGATACGAATAAAAAGCTGATATGTAAATCTTGCATAGATAAATTATTGAGAGACGAAAAAACCTCCTTTATGGATGAGATTCAGGAGTTTGTATCCCTTGCTACAACCTCTCAGGTTCTTCAGGGTCCCTCCCCTAAAAGAGCCCGTGTGGATCTAGATTTAGCCACTCGTGTGTCAGATTCAGATGTCTCAGAATCTCCGTCCTGTTCCTATAAGATTCAGAAGTAACGCATTTTGATTTACAAGACTCTGAAGCCAGGTATTCCCTATTGAGGAAATGGAAAGACTGCTCAAGGAAGTAAGGGATACGCTAAATATCGAGGACATAATCCCTCCTAGATCAGTCGAAGAGGACTAAGAAATAAAAAACGAAGAGTCTTTCCTGTCAATGATGCCCTGAAAGATCTGATTACGGCAGAATGGCAGGAACATGAAAAGAAGATAATGGTCTCCAAAAATTTCAGGAAGCGACTTCTGTTCGAGCCTAATGATTCGAAGGTTTGGGACACTTGTCCTAAGGTGGACATACAAGTCTCCAAGGTGTCTAAAAAGATGGATTTACTGTTTGAAGATGCAGGCCAGCTTCGGGATCCTATGGATCGGAAATCTGAAGCACTACTCAAGAAAGCATGGGATACATCTATTCTGAACCTTAAGACTAACCTTACAGCTACCTCTGTAGCCAGGACACTACTCTTCTGGCTGAAGGAGCTGGAAAATCATGTTAAGGATCATACTCCTAGAGAAATAATCCTAGAAAATATTCCTCTCCTTAGACTGGCGGCAGCCTTTCTAGCTGATGCCTCAGCAGAGTCCATCAGATTTTCAGCTAAAGAAGGAGCCCTATCCATCGCATCCAGGAGAGTGCTTTGGCTAAAGCAATGGGGAGGAGACCGTTCCAAAACAAAATTGTGTGGAGTCCCCTTTTCCGGTGATTTCATCTTCGGCCTGGACCTCGATGCCATTCTCGAGAAAGCCGCCAACAAGAAGATGGGATTTTCGGAAAAACGACCTGACACCAAAAAGAGACTTTTTCGTGGCCCCAAGGACCAAAGGGAGAGCTACAGAGGAAAGGGCAAACAAGGCCGCTGGTGCTATCCCAAGGGAGGCAGAGGTTGTAGCTTCTTGTTCTCCTCAAATAGTGACCCATCAAAAATTAAGAAGCAGTGACTCCAGGGTTGGGGGAAGACTCACATTTTATGCCTCACAGTGGGAGAAGATAACATCAAATCTCTGGGCAAGAGACATTGTAAAAAATGGTTACAGAATAGAATTCTCCCGTCTTCCCCCCCAAAGATACTTCAATCTATCACCGTCATCTCCTTCTACACAGGTCACCATCTGGCAGGAGGTCCAGAACCTGCTACAACTGGGGGCCATCCTGAGAGTTCCGGTCAATCAAGTAAAACAGGGGTTCTAACCCCCTCTATTCACAGTGAGGAAACTCAACGGATCGAACTGCCTCATAATAAATTGAAAGGATTGAACTGCTTTATAATATACAGACGCTTCAAGATGGAGTCGGTAAGATCTGCTATACCCCTTATCCACCGAAACCCCTTTATGTGCACCATAGACCTAATGGACGCTTATTATCAGGTTCCTATCCACCCTTCCTCTCAGAAATATTTAAGATTCTCTGTTCTTTCCTTGGAAGGGGAAACTCACCTCAGCAGGAGGAATTGCAGGGCAGAGACCTAAGGTTGGGTGAGGGAATCCACAATCAAATGTTTCTGCAAAACTGGTGACGTTTAAACTCTGGAAGTGGAATCCAGGCCATGGACTCTGTGTATGCTGTGGCACACAAGCGTGGATATAGCTAGTGGCAACAGATTGAAACAGTATCCTGAGCTGTATTGCTGTGTGAGTAAGGCTGACCAGACTGAAATGGTTAATTGTAATAGCCGGTATTTATGTGAAGACAGAAGAAAATGCTGGTTGTTGTAGTGCAACAGAAGGATTGTTTTGTTGAATGCTATTGACTACAAAGAGAACAGTAAAACGTGACACTATCTATAACGAGGAGTAATTCTGAATATTGAGTTTTGCTGATATTCAACAATGGGCAAGAAAAAGAAAGCTTCACTGTGTAATAAAGCAAAGCTGGACACAGGTGCCTTAGTGCCGCAGTCTCAAGGCAGAGGGTCGCAAATCCTGGAACCGGCTCTGCAGGCTGCAACTACAGCAGATGCTCTGCATGAAAGTGATGGAATCTTTATGAGGCTCCTCCGTTCTATGATTGAATATCATCCTGCTGCTGCTGCGTCACATACTAGTGGACATGATGAATATTCTAGAGAGCCAAACAATATGGTGCGGCAGCTTCAAGATGAGATGAAAACTCTCAGGTTTGTGTATGAGGGTGAAATAGCCGACTGGAAATGGCAACTTGAGGCGTCTGATAAAGAAAATGGGAAATTAAAGAAAGAGCTTGACTCCATAAGACGTTCATGCTGCAGTAATGGTAAAATGTGGTGCTGGGTTTGCCTGGAATGGACTATGTCACTAAGGCCGGCGCCACACGTGGCGCTTTTGTCTGCGCTTGCAAACGCAGACAAAGTCGCGCCCAGCGGGGCGGGCCTCGGCCCGATCGCATCGGCGTTTCTATGGAAACGCCTGCGATCGGGCCGAGGCCCGCCCCGGTGGGCGCGACTTTGTTTGCGTTTGCAAGCGCAGACAAAAGCGCCACGTGTGGCGCCGGCCTAAGGAGTTTGATGAGATGAAATGTTCTCTGTCTAGTAAAGTTCTACATAGTGTGGAGCAAAAGCAAGAGCTGGAGGTGCAATTGCAGAATGTAAAGGAGCAGCGTCTCCAAGATGACCGCGTCAGAGAATGCACTATTGAGAAATTCAGGTGTGATCTTCATTTACTAGAAGAGGAGCTCGAGAGAACTAAACGTGCTAAAAGTGAGCAAAGGGAAGTTTTTGCTAAAACAGTTGGAGATTCAAGATACAAAGTATAAAAACCTCTCCGCTGAATGGATTGATAAGGAGAAGGAAGTTGCACACTTGAGGAAAGCCGTGTCTGACAGAGTAATGACTCTAGAAACTAAAATCTGTGAGCAGGAGCAGGAGCTAAACATGTCTTATGCCAGTAATGAAAGGGTGTCTATTCTGATGCAGGAGAAGGACAAAGAAATGCTGGAGATGTCATCCTGTTCTCAGAATTTGCACAGACTACATCTTGAACGTGGAGAAATTGAATCGGACCTGGAAGCCTTGAAGAAAATGTGTAAGGAAAAGACTGAGGCTTATGACAAAATAGACAAAACTAAAAGTAACCTGGAACATCAGATGGAGGACATGAGGATTCAGTTTGAGAAAATCCAATCTGATTTATGTGTTCAAATTGTAGATCTATTAAAAGCACAAGTGTGTAAACTGGAGGAAAATCTGCAATTCAAACTTGTAGAAAGCAAGGAAGACACTACTCAGAGGTACAAGGTCCTGGAGAAAGTTCTGGAGCTGGAATTGAAGGCTGGCCGTACACTGATGGATATGGGACCAGGCAAAGCTGCCGCTAGTGAGGAAGAGAGAATAAAGTTGTGTTACAAAGATGAGAATGTTGGGCGTTATATTGTACAGTGTGATGACCTAGAGTATGAGAGATTACAAAAAACTATTACTGAGGAAAAGGGGATCGGTGTTTACCCAAACGAGAGTAAAGTGTTTAAGTTGTCTTCCTCTTCTTGTCCTAGCGCTGCTGCTATCAAAGGCTTGAAAAGTCAGACTCCACCTTCATACAACAAAAAGCTATATAATAAAACTAAGAAGCCAAAAGTAAATGTGAACCTACAGGCTGCTGATGAGGTGAAACCGTCTCCTATAGTTATGGAAAACAATGGAGTTAAAGAGCAGATAAAGGTTTCAGAAGTCTAAAAATATCCAGTACTATGAGTGCAGTGACCTGGCCAATAGGGTCAAAGTACATCCAAAGCCACGGACAAGAGTCATAAGAGTGACCAGAGGTAAGTTGTCACAGCCCTTAAAGTGCCTAATCCCATGGTGGATGTTGTCTCCATGTTATCCACACTGGAAAATAAAAGGTGAATTACAGACTTTACAACCGGATGCAGATGTCAAGAAGAAGCAGTTGAAATGTAGAGTTTCTATGTCCATAACAAAAAGTAATTGTGAAACTGAACCGTCTTTCTTAACACACAAAAGCAAAAGATGGTTGGAAGTCATTGTTAAAATATAAGTGTAGGTGGGCACTAATAAGGAAGGTTCCGGATTTCTTAGATAAATTAATATTTATTTATACATCCAAAAACCTACAGATATAAAAATCTGACCTACAGACGTCTGTGTTAAAAATTGGTCTTTGTAACAAAAAGACAACCAGCTTAAAAAATAAAATATATATATAAAGCGCTTTAGAGAGAGGAAAAGGTGATATCTCTGAGGGGTTGAGAGTTCGGATGCCGTATGAGAGGTAGGTATCCGGGAGGGCCCTATATCTGCATTGCATCGGCTCGGCCCGGTATAGATGGCAGGTAATCTTACATGGCTGCAGTCATACACTCACGGTTACACGGTTCTGGCTTGTTTTCATATTAGACAAAGTTTCTTCGTAATGGAGAATGATGGAAGGCAGTGTGGGCTGGGTGCACTTTGGCGTCTCCACCGCCGCGTGTGTTGCGCAATGGCGCTCCAAGGTAGGTATTCTGGCGCGAGTCCTGCGTCAAGCAGCAAAGCTTTAGCTCCGTCTTCTCCTTTTGCAGTCCCGGTCAGTCGCCTTGCATCAGGTGGATGATCGCTGCACACAGCGGGGGGCGTCCACCCCAAGCAATGGAGTTTACAGCACGGAACGTTCTGCTATAAATCTCTTGTTGTGTTTCGAGTTCTTGGTGCTTGTTTGTGATCGGTTGTCAGATGGGTCTCGGTCCTATGATTTGTAGCTGTGACTGTGGCTAGACGCGTTTCGAGTTCTTGGTGCTTTCTTGTGATCGGTTGTCAGATGGGTCTCGATCCTATGATTTATAGCTGTGACTGTGGCTAGACGCGTTTCGAGTTCTTGGTGCTTTCTTGTGATCGGTTGTCAGATGGGTCTCGATCCTATGATTTATAGCTGTGACTGTGGCTAGACGCGTTTCGAGTTCTTGGTGCTTTCTTGTGAGTGCTCGTCAGATGGGTCTCGATCCTATGATTTGTAGCTGTGACTGTGGCTAGACGCGTCTCACAGCAAACAGCTCTTTCCTCAGTCGCCTTTATGGACCTCCTTGTCTTTTCCTCTTTATATAAAAGTGTTCAGGGCGTTTTAGAAAACCTGACCCGGATACCTTGAACTAGAACAAAATTTTGTTTGGCTGGAAACTGTGGACTGGATTTTGGTGACATATCTCTGTCGGAAAAAGTTGTTATTTGAATTATATTATGCAGCGAATATTCATTTTCTCTTGAACGCTGAGATGTTTGTTTTGGAGACAATATAAGATAACAGGACACTTGGTAATCTATGTAAACAAGTGTAAACAAGTGTAAACAAGTGTAAACAATGTATTTGAAGCTAAATTTAAACAGTAACTCTTAGTGCGCTAAAGAGACCGATATATATAGTGTGTTCAAAATTACAATTCATACAATATTGTTTAAGGCATCTATTGTGAAGATGTTCCATTTGTATAGATGAGTCCATATTGGTACAAGGTATACAGTGTGGATCATTTACATAAACATGTGTAATCTTAAAAGTAGAAGTTATTTTGGTAATTAGATGACTGGTTTGTATATTTCTTTATTTCACCTAAACATAGAAAGCCTCGAGGTTCGGGTCCAAGATGTGTTTTAGGTGGGGGGACCGTAAGGCCACACGAGGCGGGTATGCAGCCTGACCATCGTGTTCTAGGTGGGGGACCGTAAGGCCACACGAGGCGGGTATGCAGCCTGACCATCGTGTTCTAGGTGGGGGACCGTAAGGCCACACGAGGCGGGTATGCAGCCTGACCATCGTGTTTTAGGTGGGGGGACCGTAAGGCCACACGAGGCGGGTATGCAGCCTGACCATCGTGTTCTAGGTGGGGGGACCGTAAGGCCACACGAGGCGGGTATGCAGCCTGACCATCGTGTTCTAGGTGGGGGGGCCGTAAGGCCACACGAGGCGGGTATGCAGCCTGACCATCGTGTTCTAGGTGGGGGGACCGTAAGGCCACACGAGGCGGGTATGCAGCCTGACCATCGTGTTCTAGGTGGGGGGACCGTAAGGCCACACGAGGCGGGTATGCAGCCTGACCATCGTGTTTTAGGTGGGGGGACCGTAAGGCCACACGAGGCGGGTATGCAGCCTGACCATCGTGTTCTAGGTGGGGGACCGTAAGGCCACACGAGGCGGGTATGCAGCCTGACCATCGTGTTTTAGGTGGGGGGGCCGTAAGGCCACACGAGGCGGGTATGCAGCCTGACCATCGTGTTTTAGGTGGGGGGACCGTAAGGCCACACGAGGCGGGTATGCAGCCTGACCATCGTGGATTAGGTGGGGGGACCGTAAGGCCACACGAGGCGGGTATGCAGCCTGACCATCGTGTTCTAGGTGGGGGACCGTAAGGCCACACGAGGCGGGTATGCAGCCTGACCATCGTGGATTGCGTCTCGGTGCCCTCCATCTATTGTGGAAACGTCTGTTATAAGAAACCAAAGATCTCCAGTTCAGCGCTGAGACCCCGAGGTAGGATTGTGTTTGGATTCTGCTGTGGACATTTTTGCAGCATAGTTGCCCCTCGCCAGTCTCTCGTAATCGCTTGTATTGCACATAATCTCAGGTGTGTGGTGTCCATATTATGGGTGGTTTGGGAAGGTTTGGGAAGGGAGTGTGTCTCTAGACCTTTTCTGATGTTTCTTAGGTGTTCCACAATTCTCACCTTTAGAGGTCTTATTGTTCTTGCGATCTATTGTTTTCTGCATGTACAGGTAATTAGGTAGATGACTCCACTGCTGTTACAGGTCATTTATGTCGTGTGTTACTTCATTATTTGATGATGAGACTTGAGCGGTTTTTCTGGGGAGGAGGTTTTCTTGCAGCCTATACAGTCCCCGCATCTATGAAAGCCTTTAGGGTTAGCCTTGTGTTTGGTGTTTTCTTCAATCTCTCTCTTTTCATAGAGGGAGCTATCTGTAAGCCTAAATTAGGGGCCTTAGTATATATTATAGGTGGTCTATTAGGTAACAGTGTATAGAGGGTTTTATCGTTCTTCAGGACATCCCAGTGTTTGGAAATAATATTTTCCAATTTTTTATGTTGAGAGTTGTAAGGTAGTTGTAAGTTGCACATAAGGACGGCTAGATAAATTTGATAAGTGCCACTAAATTTCTCATTGTTAATGTTCAGTCTGAGAACCTCAACAAAGAAACAGAAATGCCAAGATCCAGGAAAAGTAGAATGACAGGAACTTGGAAGATGAGACCGCCAGACAAGATGTGCGCTGCAGTTGAGAAAATGTGGACAGACATTGTACATATTAACTAAAGGGACGTCGTCATTACATGTCTTGTCCCAGGGTCGCTCACCCCATAAGTGGTGAGCTGAGGGGGAGGATATGTAAGAGTGTGAACCTAGGGGGCGCTGGAGAGCGACCCACAACCAGGGTGAAAAGGACCCTGACCACTCCCATCCCTGGCCAACTCTAGAGGGAGAGCTCCTGGCCGGCCAGTGCCGGTGTCCTGCAGTCAGCAGGAGGACTTTGGACCGGTTGGAGATAGACAGGTGGTCTGTCCCAAGAGGACTGGGATCCAGTAAGGCATTGTTTTGTTTGAGCTCACTGAGAGCCAGAGCACTGAGGATGAACCCCAGCAGTGTTCCTTGAACCTAGAAGGGAGTTAGGGTGCAAGAAGTGAGGTAGTGCCCTAAGTAGAGGCCAAGCTGTTTGTTATTTTTGTTCCTGTAGATGTTGTAAAGCTGAATAAAGCCGTTTTCTTTTGGATCTGGTACAAGCTCCTACGTTACTGTTTTTGGCGCTCAGCACCACAAAAGTCGCCTGTGAGGTCCGGAAGCTTCTACCTTTGATGCTAAGTTACTCCCAAACCCTACACTAAGTACAAAGAACCTAGGAAGGGGCGTGCCATGGATCCAACAGCCCTTGATTACCATCCAGACGGATGCAAGCAAGTCAGGCTGGGCGCTTGTTTCCAGGATCAGCTGGTACAGGGTCAATGGACACAAGAAATCAGTACCAGATCCTCCAACTTCAGAGAGTTACGTGCGGTTTGGGAGACATTGAGATCCAACAGGTCTCACCAAAGGAATTCACACCTCCTAATACTATCCGACAACATCACCACTGTATCTGAGGAGACAAGGAGGAACCAGGTCTCCGGATTTACTGGCTCTATCGCAGAAGATCTTCAGATGGACAGAAGACAATTGCCAATCTCTCTCTGCGACTCTTCTTCGTGGAAGAGAAAATCTAACAACCGACTTCCTGAGCAGAAAAACACTCACCGAACGAATGGTGCCTAAAACAGGAGATTTATGACCATCTGATCACCCTATGGGGGCAGCCACTCATAGATCTGTTTGCCTCAAGAGAGAACACAAAGTGCAACCATTTTTATTCTCTAGACACAAGAGAACCATTCTCGACTCTGGACACGTTCAGCCATACTTGGGAGCAGCCACTAGCATATGCCTTTCCCCCAATTCCCCTGATTTCATAGGTTCTACGCAAGATCTACCTGGACAGGGCCAGGGTAATACTAATCTGCCCGAACTGGAGGAAGAAGAGTTGGTACCCTCTCGTGAGATCCATGGCTCTTCAGGAACCCATCCTACTTCCTCCGGAGAACGACCTTCTATTCCAGGGTCCAGTCCTTCATCCAAGACCGAGCTATTTCCACCTATCGGCACGGATCCTGAAAGGGACCTCCTGTTAAGGAAGGGTCTTTCATCAAAGGTGGTGAACACTCTACAGGTGAGTAGAAAACCAGTGACATATGCCATATATCATAAAATATGGAAAAACTTTGTATCCTTTTGTGGGGATAAACCTCCATCACAAGATAACCCTAATGTCTGTCAGGTGTTGGAGTTCCTGCAAGTTGGACTAGAAAAGGATCTATCCACAAGCACTTTAAAGGTGCAGGTGTCTGCCCTCGGTGCCTTTCATGACTGCTGCCTTATGGACAATAGGTGGGTAAAAAGATTCATAACCGCCTCTTCTAGGATCCGTCCTCAGGTCCTTACTAAAATCCCATCCTGGGATTTTACTTTGGTTCTCAATGCCTTAACTAAAGGTCCATTCGAACCAATAGAAAGTTCTGACATCAGAAACCTGACTCTAAAAACAGTTTTTCTGATAGCTATAACCTCAGCCCGAAGACTAGAAGAACTCCAAGCCATCTCTATACAAGAGCCTTACCTAAGAATTCTAGATGACAGAATTATAATAACTCTGGACTCTGCTTTTCTTCCTAAGGTGGTCTCGGATTTCCACAGATATCAGGAAACTGTCCTGCCATCATTTTGGAATAATCCGACATCCTCCAAGGAGGCCGAATGGCAAACGCTTGATGTAAGGCACATGGTATTAAAATACCTTCAATCCACGAGGAATGGCGGGTAGATAATAACCTCTTCATTCAATTCCAGGGGCCCAACAAGGGAAAAGAGGCATCGAAGGTCACGATCGCTAGATGGCTCAAGATGGCAATCTCAGAGTGTTACAGTCTACAGAACAAGCCAGTACCATCGAACATAAGTGCTCACTCCACAAGAGCCATGTCTACATCGTGGGCAGAAAGAAGGGGAGCTACGCTAGACCAAATCTGCAGGGCAGCAACTTGGGCTTCCCAAAATACATTCCTAAAACATTACAGATTGGACATTCCAAAGAATAAAGATCTGGCCTTCGGAAAGGAAGGTGCTTCAATCGGTTATCCCACCCTAACTTATTATCTCAAGTCTCCAGGTGGCCGTCATGGGGGACGTGGTGGAAATTCAGATTCAGTTTCCACTAGTCCACCATGACGGCCTATTTATTCCCTCCCTAATATTGATTCTTGTGTGTGACTTAACGTACTAAATAAATACAGTAGCATCCATTCCAGGTGTGGTTATTTGGTAGACACTGGTGGGAGGATGCTGGGAGGGGACTTTTAACCCCTCTCCTTCCTGTTCCCACAGAGGTCAAAGGGCATCCTCCCGGGGGGCTGTCATGGTGGACTAGTGGAAACTGAATTTCCGCCCGCTGTGACTTCAGAACTAAAGAAAAATACAAATTATCCAAAAATTGTAAAGACAAACAACCAATAAATTAGGGAGGGAGGGAGGGACTGCTTCTTTGAGAGAGAGGGGGAGGAGACTCGCTCCCCTTATACAGAAAAAGGGGGAGGAGGAAAGTGCCTCCCCTTAAAGTGCAACATTAACCCCTTCCGCCTCCAACATCCTCCACCAGTCCAGGTGCACCCTCCGTAACCCGTCGGGTGTACACCGCAGCCGTCATGGAGTTACGAGTCCAACTGAGGTACCTGGGACCCCATCTGACCCTTCGCTTTTGTGATCTGTGGGGGTCTCATCACATTACACTCTATGTAGAGATAGAGGGACACCAGAATAAAGTGCAGCTAGTGAGCTCCCCCTAGTGGTGTAATCTGTATCTATCTTTTGCAGTAGTCTTTTCATCTCCACCTTTCTCACTTATGTTTATTGCTCTGTGTGAATGTTCATCTAATTCCTGCTGTTCCCTGGAGACTGTTTGTTTTTCTTCTCTTTTCCTCCACTAATTTCTCACACCTAATAGTAATCACTGTGTCATCTTCTGTGTATAAATTTAAGACTAGACGTCTCTCAGTGCAGATTTTAAGTGCACATCTTCATTAAACCAGAATTGAACCAGGTTTGACCTAAGCCAATGGGGCTCATTTACTAACCTGGCCGCTGGAGTTCACAGAAAGTGCATTGTGGGAAGCCACACATGCAGAATATCGGGCCTGCAGAATATCAGAACGTGTGGGATAGATGGTGCGACTCGTCCATCACTAGCCAGGGGACTCGTCCATCAGTAACCAGGGGACTCGTCCATCAGTAACCAGGGGACTCGTCCATCAGTAACCAGGGGACTCGTCCATCAGTAACCAGGGGACTCGTCCATCAGTAGCCAGGGGACCCGTCCATCAGTAGCCAGGGGACTCGTCCATCAGTAACCAGGGGACTCGTCCATCAGTAACCAGGGGACTCGTCCATCAGTAGCCAGGGGACTCGTCCATCAGTAACCAGGGGACTCGTCCATCAGTAACCAGGGGACTCGTCCATCAGTAGCCAGGGGACCCGTCCATCAGTAGCCAGGGGACCCGTCCATCAGTAACCAGGGGACTCGTCCATCAGTAGCCAGGGGACTCGTCCATCAGTAGCCAGGGGACTCGTCCATCAGTAGCCAGGGGACTCGTCCATCAGTAGCCAGGCGACTCGTCCATCACTAGCCAGGGGACTCATCCATCACTAGCCAGGGGACTCGTCCATCAGTAGCCAGGCGACTCGTCCATCACTAGCCAGGGGACTCATCCATCACTAGCCAGGGGACTCGTCCATCACTAGCCAGGGGACTCGTCCATCAGTAGCCAGGCGACTCGTCCATCACTAGCCAGGGGACTCGTCCATCACTAGCCAGGGGACTCGTCCATCAGTAGCCAGGGGACTCGTCCATCAGTAACCAGGGGACTCGTCCATCACTAGCCAGGGGACTCGTCCATCAGTAGCCAGGGGACTCGTCCATCAGTAACCAGGGGACTCGTCCATCACTAGCCAGGGGACTCGTCCATCACTAGCCAGGGGACTCGTCCATCACTAGCCAGGGGACTCGTCCATCAGTAACCAGGGGACTCGTCCATCAGTAACCAGGGGACTCGTCCATCAGTAACCAGGGAACTCGTCCATCAGTAGCCAGGGGACCCGTCCATCAGTAGCCAGGGGACTCGTCCATCAGTAGCCAGGGGACTCGTCCATCAGTAGCCAGGGGACTCGTCCATCAGTAGCCAGGCGACTCGTCCATCAGTAGCCAGGGGACTCGTCCATCACTAGCCAGGGGACTCGTCCATCAGTAGCCAGGGGACTCGTCCATCAGTAGCCAGGCGACTCGTCCATCAGTAGCCAGGCGACTCGTCCATCAGTAGCCAGGGGACTCGTCCATCAGTAGCCAGGGGACTCGTCCATCACTAGCCAGGGGACTCGTCCATCAGTAGCCAGGGGACTCGTCCATCAGTAGCCAGGCGACTCGTCCATCACTAGCCAGGGGACTCGTCCATCACTAGCCAGGCGACTCGTCCATCACTAGCCAGGGGACTCGTCCATCACTAGCCAGGGGACTCGTCCATCAGTAGCCAGGGGACTCGTCCATCAGTAGCCAGGGGACTCGTCCATCACTAGCCAGGGGACTCGTCCATCAGTAGCCAGGGGACTCGTCCATCACTAGCCAGGCGACTCGTCCATCACTAGCCAGGGGACTCGTCCATCACTAGCCAGGGGACTCGTCCATCACTAGCCAGGGGACTCGTCCATCACTAGCCAGAGGACTCGTCCATCAGTAGCCAGGGGACTCGTCCATCACTAGCCAGGGGACTCATCCATCACTAGCCAGGGGACCCGTCCATCAGTAGCCAGGCGACTCGTCCATCACTAGCCAGGGGACTCGTCCATCACTAGCCAGGGGACTCGTCCATCAGTAGCCAGGGGACTCGTCCATCACTAGCCAGGGGACTCGTCCATCAGTAACCAGGGGACTCGTCCATCACTACCCCAGGGCCCGGGGACACGGCAACCGATGCTGGGGACAGGGTGTGACAGGGGCGGGCTATAGAATGTAAGATCTGGGCTGAAGGATCATTCAGCACCAACCCCCAAGGTGCGTCCACAAATAATTCAACACGACGCTAGCGCACAGGGGGAGGTCCTCGGCCCGAATGCACATGCGTTTCCAGGGAACCGCTGGCGATTGTTAAGCCAATCACATGCGTTTCTCTGGAAACGCATGTGCGTTCGGGCCGAGGACCTCCCCCTGTGCGCTAGCGTCAAGTTATGAACGGACATCTAGCGGTAGGTGTGACCGCACCCATAGGCCGGCGCCACACGTAGTGCTTTGTCTGCGCTTGCTAACGCAAACACAGACAAAGTCGCGCCCACCGGGGCGGGCCTCGGCCCGATCGCATCAGCGTTTAATTTAACGATCACACGGCCATAGAAGCGCCAATGCGATCAGGCCGAGGCCCGCCCCGGTGGGCGCGACTTTGTCTGTGTTTGCGTTAGCAAGCGCAGACAAAGCGCTATGTGTGGCACCAGCCTATGGGAGAAGACACACATGGCGTTTTTAGGCCGTTTTTAGTTAGTGCGTTTTCAGATCGTTAAAAACGCATGCGTTTTTGTCCGTTTTTGATTGCGCAAATTCAGAAACCCGGACAAAATCGCGTTTAACAATCTGAAGACGCACTAACTAAAAACGACCGAAAAACGCCACGTGTCTTCACCCTGAGGGCACGTTCACACGTTGCGTTTTGGTCGCGCTTTCATTGCGTTTGAAACACATATACAACAGAGGTGATGAGAGGTGATTTGCCTAATTACATTACCGTTTACGTTTGTAAACGCAATGTTAACACATGTGTTAACATTGCGTTTATGATGCGTTTTGTAAACGGAAATTTTAACTGTGATGTAATTAGGCAAATCACCTCTCTTCAGCTGTTGTATATGTGTTTCAAACGCAATGAAAACGCAATGAAAACGCAGGTCAAAACGCAACGTGTGAACAGGCCCTGAATGTTATTATTAGCAAGCTGTTAGGGAGTTTCAGTGCGTTGTTTTCTCTGCAGCAGATCCAATCAGCGGCATTGTTACGTGTAATCTTATGTCATGTGGTAATTATATCTGTACGCACCTACGCGCTGTAACAAACGTACGACAATTTTCTTGTAACCAATGATTGTGAATTTTTTATAAAATTGTAAATGAGGTCTTTTCGTAATCGTGGCGTCCCATAGAATAAATATAATATACTATTTTTATGTACGGTAAACGGCCAAAAAAAAAAACACTAAAAAAAATCTTCCGAAAAATGGATGATTTTCTTTTCCTCCACCAATAAAGAGTTAATAAAATCTCATCAATTAGCTATAGATGCCCCAAAATTACCTACCAGAAAAGTGCATCTCATGTAGCAAAAAAATAAGCCCCTATAGGCCCACAATAAAAAAAGCAAAAAATTATAGCCTGTACAATGTGACATAGCAAATCTGATCTGGATGGCGGCTCCTTCCCTTCTTCCCTTCTATGCTCCTCCCCCTGTTCCATGCTCCTCCCCCTGTTCAATGCTCCTCCCCCTGTTCTATGCTCCTCCCATTCTATGCTCCTCCCCTGTTATATGCTCTTCCCCTGTTCTATGCTCCGCCCCCTGTTCTATGCTCCTCCCATTCTATGCTCCTCCCCTGTTATATGCTCTTCCCCTGTTCTATGCTCCGCCCCCTGTTCTAGGCTCCTCCCATTCTATGCTCCTCCCCCTGTTCTATGCTCTTCCCCTGTTCTATGCTCCTCCACCTGTTCTATGCCTCTCATTTTATGCTCCACCCCCTGGTCTATGCTCCTTCCCCTGTTCTATGCTCTTCCCCTGTTCTATGCCTCTCCCATTCTATGCTCCTCCCCCTGGTCTATGCTTTTCCCCTGTTCTATGCTCCTCCCCCTGGTCTATGCTCCTCCCCCTGGTCTATGCTCCTCCTCCTGGTCTATGCTCTTCCCCTGTTCTATGCTCCTCCCCCTGGTCTATGCTCCTCCCCCTGGTCTATGCTCCTCCTCCTGGTCTATGCTCTTCCCCTGTTCTATGCCTCTCCCATTCTATGCTCCTCCCCCTGGTCTATCCCCGGCCGTGGGCCCATACAGCAGTCACCGCTATATGTGGGGGATCAGCACTCAGGAGAAACTGGGGATCAAACTTTGTGAAGCTTTTTTTTTTTTAATCCATTGCAAATGTTTAATTTTCCACCCAAAATGATTGTAGTGTCCAAAAATATTACAATTTGCAGACTGCACCTCCATTTAGTTTTAACCCCTATAAAACACCTAAAGGGTTAACAAACTTCTTAAAAGTGGTTTTTCGTACGTTGAGGGGTGGAGTTTCCATAATGGGGTCATTTATGAGTCTCGCTAATATTCAGGCCTCTCACAGCAGGTCCATCTAAATACAGGTTTTGCTGATTTTCCCAAAAATGTGAAAAATGGCCCCAAATTCTGAGGGCGCGGTCACACATTGCTTTTTGATTGCGTTTTCATTGCGTTTGAAACACATTACCACAGCTGAGGAGAGGGGATTTGCCTAATTACATTACTGTTTATGTTTGTTAACGCTATGTTAACACATTGTTACCGTGTGCGTTAACATCACGTTTATGATGCGTTTTGTAAACAGAAATGTTAACAGTGATGTCATTAGGCAAATCACCTCCTCAGATGTTGTAATGCGTTTCAAACGCAATGGAAACGCAACCAAAGCGCAACGTGTGATCGCGCCCTGAGCCTCATCACATTCTAGTAAAATATGTGGAATCTTAGATAAACATCCGACATAAAGCAGAGATCCGGGAAATGTACGTTATGAATTTATTTGGATGATGTAAATCTGCATCAAAAGTAGAGAATTTAGAACTTTGAAAATAAAGATTTCATCCAAATTTTTAAACTAATTTGAAGAACATTGGGGCAGATTTACTTACCCGGCCCATTCGCGATCCAGCGGCGCGTTCTCTGCGGTGGATTCGGGTCCGGCCGGGATTCACTAAGGCAGTTCCTCCGCCGTCCACCAGGTGGCGCTGCTGCGCTGAAGTTCACCGGCCTATTCCTGGTGAAGGTAAGCGCGAGTCCCGCGACAATTTTTTTAAAAAAATGCGGCGGTTTTTCCGAATCCGTCGGGTTTTCGTTCGGCCACGCCCCCCGATTTCCGTCGCGTGCATGCCAACGCCGATGTGTCACAATCCGATCGCGTGCGCCGAAATCCCGGGGCAATTCAGGTACAATCGGCGCAAATCGGAAATATTCGGGTAACACGTCGGGAAAACGCGAATCGGGCCCTTAGTAAATGACCCCCAATGTGTCATGAGAAAACAATCTCACAATCCCCGGATATCTCATAGCGTCCAGAGCTACAACCACTTATAGGGACACCAGGCGGATCTGAAAAATGGGGCCTCGTCCTGAAGGGGTTAATGATGAGTTAGTAAAACAAGGTGTGTGTCACGTCCGTGCCAAAACGCTGCACTATCCGTAGGTGGCGGTAATATGTGTGTGAACTGCGCCTTAATGTTTATGTCGGCCACACCCCTCAGATTCTGTCCTGCAAGGGTTAATCCTCTGGACCTGTGAGGGTGATGTCACACATGGCGTTTTGGTCCGTTTTTAAACATCCGTTTTCAGTCCGTTCTTGACAGTTGCGCCAAATTAATGAACTGCGCCAGATTATTCTGCAAAAAAAGTCAAAAGCCGCCGAACAGACTGTGATTAATGACCCCCAGTATATACAGGGAATGCTGGGTAACAGGATATGAAGGAAGGAACTCTTTGTAATTGTAATAGTCACACGAGCCACATTTGGAGTTTCCTATCGGGAGGCCACGATATAACCACGTGGAGCGAGGGGCGTGGCATCTACTTATCACTAATGCATTCCTAATAGTAGGGGACATGTGAATGCAATGCATGGGGCTCTGCACTGATGTCCTTAAGTTGGGGGGTCTTGTTTTAAGATACCCCAATTTTTGTGAATGGCATCATGAATTATCTTATCACAGGGATTGTCAGATCCGCTGGAAGGGACACCGCGTCTGTTGGTCCTTCTACCTTCCATGCTGACAATGCTAGCGGTCCTCCCCGAGTTCCTGCGCGTCTCCACCCTGGCTCCGCCCCCGGTCCTCCCCGAGTTCCTGCGCGTCTCCACCCTGGCTCCGCCCCCGGTCCTCCCCGAGTTCCTGCGCGTCTCCGCGCTGGCTCCGCCCCCGGTCCTCCCTGAGTTTCTGCGCGTCTCCGCGATGGCTCCGCCCCCGGCCCGCAGCGAGTTACCCCTGATGCACACGCAACGGGCATTTAGGACGGGTGCGCTTTAGGGAAATCTTTGCTGTCTGTCTTCTGAATCAGCCTGGGTTCCTGCTCCTATGGGATTCTGGGGGCGGTTCTGCATAAATTGGATCTGAACCTTCCACCTGTGCCAGTGTTTGTCCTTCTGGAACTTACAGCCGCTGGATTCCTGGTCTCCTGTAGCATTGTTTGCTTCACCCTGGTATTTTGTTCACCAGTTAGGTTACGCTCCCTTGTCTAGTGCTTTGACCTTGACGTACCCTCTGGTGTGACCCGGCGGTTCTGGTGTGACCCAGTAGTTGTTGTGTGACCCGGGCGGTTCTGGTGTGACCCGGCGGTTGTGGCGTGACCCGGCGCTTCTGGTGTGACCCGGGCGGTTGTGGTGTGACCCGGGCGGTTGTGGTGTGACCCGGGCGGTTGTGGTGTGACCCGGGCGGTTGTGGTGTGACCCGGGCGGTTGTGGTGTGACCCGGGCGGTTGTGGTGTGACCCGGGCGGTTGTGGTGTAACCCGGGCGGTTGTGGCGTGACCTTGACGTACCCTCTGGTGTGACCCGGGTGGTTGTGGTGTGACCCGGGCGGTTGTGGTGTGACCCGGGCGGTTGTGGTGTGACCCGGGCGGTTGTGGCGTGACCCGGGCGGTTGTGGCGTGACCCGGGCGGTTGTGGCGTGACCTTGACGTACCCTCTGGTGTGACCCGGTGGTTGTGGTGTGACCCGGGCGGTTGTGGTGTGACCCGGGCGGTTGTGGCGTGACCCGGGCGGTTGTGGCGTGACCCGGGCGGTTGTGGCGTGACCCGGGCGGTTGTGGCGTGACCCGGGCGGTTGTGGCGTGACCCGGGCGGTTGTGGCGTGACCCGGGCGGTTGTGGCGTGACCCGGGCGGTTGTGGCGTGACCCGGGCGGTTGTGGCGTGACCCGGGCGGTTGTGGCGTGACCCGGGCGGTTGTGGCGTGACCCGGGCGGTTGTGGCGTGACCCGGCGGTTGTGGCGTGACCTTGACGTACCCTCTGGTGTGACCCGGGCGGTTGTGGTGTGACCCGGCGGTTGTGGCGTGACCCGGGCGGTTGTGGCGTGACCTTGACGTACCCTCTGGTGTGATCCGGCGGTTTTTGCTTACCCTTCTATGTTCAGTGTCTTTCCTTCTTTAGTTCTCTTTCCTTGTGTCTGCTTTGGTTTCTTATGCTGTCTTGAACCGCACTTGTTTCATCGTTGTTCGTCCTGTGTTTTCCCTCTGTCTGAATACTGTCCTAATGCCCACACTGAAGTTTTTCTGTCCGTATCACCTCACTGCTGCTGACAGACCTATTTGGGTTCCTCTCACATCCCAGGGCCTTGCAGTGTAGTAAGGAGGTTCCTGCGGCAGAGGCTCCCGACCTTCCAGGGGGTTTCTGCCTTGGTAGGGTCTAGTTGGTGGATCAGCGCAGGGTTAGTTCGCCCTCTTGCTCCGTTCTGTCAGCCGGCACTCAGACTGTGTGGTAGTTTTGTGTGCAGTATTCCAGACGTAAGTTTTCCTAAGAGAAGCCCTGGCCCATAACCGGTCTGCATCTTGGATCCGACCAGCGACTTTTACTCCTCCTACGGAGCCTTTGTCAGCGGTGGTCTCCAGGCTCAGACCTTGACTCAGCTGGTGCAGGATGTGGCTGCCCGGCTCCCGGTACAGGAGTATAAACAGGCTCTGGCCCCGGTTCCTGCGCCTGCGGTTTCGTCTCCGGTTTTAGAGCCTAAGGTTCCCCTTCCTGAGTTTTTTCCTGGTGACCATAAATTCTTTTCATTTCGGGAGGGGTGTAAACTTTATTATTCTTTAGGGCCCTGAGACACAGAGACACAGAGGGTGGGTGCAGTCATTTCTCTTCCGCGCGGTGACCCGCAGACTTGGGCTTTTTCTTTACCCTCTGCGTCTCCTTTTCGTTCATCTGTTGACGCTTTTTTTTCTGCTCTTGGACAGATTTATGACGATCCGGACTGTCGCGCTCTCGCTGTCTCTCGTGTTCAATCTCTGTGACAGGGTAAACAGACAGCAGAGGAGTACTGCGACCTTCCGACAGTACATGACCGACTCGGGGTGGAATGATCTAGCCCTCAGGGATCAGTATCTGACTGGTGTCTCTGACCGTGTTAGCGACCTGTTACTAGCCCATGCAGAACCAGGGACCCTGAATGAGGCTATGACTCTGGTCGTTAGGGCTGACCGGCGATTAAGGTCCAGATGATCACCACAACGTTCCCCAGTCCGACCATCGACCCCCCCCAGACTATCCTCTAGTCCAACCACGCCGGAACCTATGGAGGTCGACAATGTCGCTGCAGGTCAGAGGAGGACGCCACGTTGGAGGCCACGACTATGTTTCTATTGCGGCAGCTCCGAACATCTGCTTAACGCTTGTCCTAAGACTTCTGCTCCTAGGCTGTGATCGGGAGCGCAGGAGCTCAGGAACTCCCTGTAACATCCAGATTGCTATTGCCTTGTATAGTTAAGTCCCACGTGGCCTCAGTTCTTGGTCAGGCCCTTTTGGATTCAGGTTCTGCTGCAAACTTCATTGATTTTGATTTTGTGTCTCAGCTGTTTCCTTCTTTGGTTCCGTTATCTTTTCCTGTACAGGGGTCTGCTGTGGATTCGACCCCCCCTCCCCCCTCCCCCACAGACGGGACTGGTCAAATTCCGCACTCTGCAGGTTAGACTAGTAATTGGTAGTATTCATGAAAAAATGCCCAGAATTTTGGCACACGCGATTGGATTGTTGAGCATCGGCGCCAGCGTGGACGCAACAGAAATTGGGGGGCGTGGCAGTTGGAAAACCCGTCGGATTTGGAGAAAGTGTTTTTTTTTTTTTTTTTTTTAAATACGAAGTGTTGTTTGACACTTACCTGCACCCGGCCCGGCTTGGTGAACTTCAGTGCACTCCGACGGAATTCAGCCCAGCAGCGACACCTGGTGGACATCGGGGGAACTACCTAGTGAATCGCCGGAAGACCCGAATCCTCCACAGAGAACACGCCGCTGGATCGCAAATGGACCGGGTAAGTAACCCCATCGTGTCTGACCAAGGGGTCGAGTGTGTCCAAGTTCTGGCATTCCTTGTGTAACCAGCTGCAAGTTACTCTGGACTTTTCTTCGGCCTACCACCCTCAGTCGAATGGGCAAGTAGAAAGGGTGAATCGGACTTTGGGCTGTTACCTCCGCAACTTTTTCTCTGCCCATCAAGATAACTGGGCTGATCTGCTTCCTTGGGTTTTACTATAACTCCCCGGACTCTGGGTCTACTGGGGCAGCTCCATTCTTTGTTGTCTTCGGACGAATTCCCTGCCCTCCTCACCTGCTGGCCACTCCCTCTGAGGTCCCTGCTGTAGAGCACCTGGTGCAGGACCTCAAACCCATTCAGGAACAAACCCGCCAGTCTCTCCTCCGAGCCACTGATCGCACCATGACCCAGGCTGACCAGAAGCGGCGTCCTCCTCCGGTCTTCTCTCCAGGTGACAAGGTGTGGTTATCTTCCAGATACCTCCGGTTGAAGACACCTAGCTACAAGCTTGGTCCCGGTTCCTTGGTCCCTTTTAGGTGATTCAGGGTATCAACCCAGTGGCCTACAAACTCCGAATTCCTCCGTCTATGCACATCCTGAACTCCTTCCATGTCTCCCTCCTGGAGCCCGTCATTCTGAAGCTTCTCCCAGCAATGTCCTCGTCCTGCTCCTGACTCTACTGACAGCTACGAGGTCAAGGAGGTGATGGAGACGTAGGACGTGAGGGGTAAGCGGCTCTTTCTTATTAACTGGAAGGGGTTCGGCCCGAGGAGAATATTCTGGACAGAAGTCTCCTCCAAAGATTTCTTCAGGCCAAGAAAAGGGGGAGTCCCATGGGGGGGGGGGGGGTACTGTCATGGGTGTCCCTGCAATCCATGCCTCGGAGCACAAGCACACCCGTGCCCCTCTCCGTGGCGGTGCTGTCCCCCACCCCCGCACTACACGCTCCTGCTCCCGTTCAGTACTCAGATATTTAAAGGGCCAGCGCACCACTAATCGGTGCTGGCCAGTTCCGGGCTTCCATAAAGACCCGCAGCTCCCATCATTCCCCGCCGGGTCTTTGAGCTACCAGCCTCAGTGAAAGCTTCCCTGCGAGTTGCCCGAGTCTCTGTACATGCCTGTGCCTGACCATGAACCTGGACCCTGGTCCTGTACCGCGACCTTTGCTGCCACCGCGGGCTGGTCGCATCTGTGGAGCGACCTGGTGGTATCCTGTGGTGAAGACCGGGTGCCACTTAGGCTGCAGTCCCGGGTGTCAGCTGGTACCATCTCCCGGGGCGGTCCCGGGGAACCACTGACCCAGAACCCTGACACTTACTACTTAACTATCCCATAAACAACTGACATATCTGCTAACTAAAGACACAACATGTACTCAGCCCCCAACGTGTCACCAGAAAACCGGCCTCATCAGGGGAAAGGCAACAGCGCACACAATCCTTCTGCTATTATCAGACTCCTAGTGCTGAGAACCCCCTAGAAAATGTAGTGCTGTGTACTATGGGTGCAGTGCTGTGTACTATGGGTGCAGTGCTGTGTACTATGGGTGCAGTGCTGTGTACTATGGGGGCAGTGCCGTGTGCTATGGGGGCAGTGCCGTGTGCTATGGGGGCAGTGCTGTGTAGTATGGGTGCAGTGCTGTGTAGTATGGGGGTAGTGCTGTGTGCTATGGGTGCAGTGCTGTGTGCTATGGGTGCAGTGCGGTGTAGTATGGGTGCAGTGCGGTGTAGTATGGGTGCAGTGCGGTGTAGTATGGGTGCAGTGCGGTGTAGTATGGGTGCGGTGCGGTGTAGTATGGGTGCGGTGCGGTGTAGTATGGGTGCGGTGCGGTGTAGTATGGGTGCGGTGCTGTGTACTATGGGTGCGGTGCTGTGTAGTATGGGTGTGGTGCTGTGTACTATGGGTGTTATACTCTATAACATCACTAGGGGTCAGTCTTACTCTTCATCTTCTCTCAGAAGTGAAAGTAAAACTTGTGAGGATGAGACTCAGCAGCCGCGGCCATTACAGAACAGGGTGGAGGTCGTATCCCGGATCACAGGACATGAAGAGCCCCCCATATCCCCTCTACCTACTGCTCCTGTCACTCAGCACCGCAGGTAAGTGTCCCCTGTGTATGTCATATGGATCAGCAATGCTACACAAGTTATTGCCCGATGCTGGGGGATATATACAGTAACTGCCCGGTGCTGGGGGTATATATATACAGTAACTGCCCGGTGCTGGGGGGGATATATATACAGTAACTGCCCGGTGCTGGGGGGATATATATACAGTAACTGCCCGGTGCTGGGGGGATATATATATACAGTAAGTGCTGGGGGGATATATCCAGTAATTGCCCGGTGCTGGGGGATATATATACAGTAACTGCCCGGTGCTGGGGGGGATATATACAGTAACTGCCCGGTGCTGGGGGGGATATATATACAGTAACTGCCCGATGCTGGGGGGATATATATATACAGTAAGTGCTGGGGGGATATATCCAGTAATTGCCCGGTGCTGGGGGATATATATACAGTAACTGCCCGGTGCTGGGGGATATATACAGTAACTGCCCGGTGCTGGGGGGGTATATATACAGTAACTGCCCGGTGCTGGGGGTATATATATACAGTAACTGCCCGGTGCTGGGGGTATATATATACAGTAACTGCCCGGTGCTGGGGGGTATATATACAGTAACTGCCCGGTGCTGGGGGGTATATATACAGTAACTGCCCGGTGCTGGGGGATATATATACAGTAACTGCCCGGTGCTGGGGGTATATATATATACAGTAACTGCCTGGTGCTGGGGGTATATATATACAGTAACTGCCTGGTGCTGGGGGGATATATACAGTAACTGCCCGGTGCTGGGGGTATATATATACAGTAACTGCCCGGTGCTGGGGGTATATATATACAGTAACTGCCTGGTGCTGGGGGGATATATATACAGTAACTGCCCGGTGCTGGGGGTATATATATATACAGTAACTGCCCGGTGCTGGGGGTATATATATACAGTAACTGCCCAGTGCTGGAGGGATATATATATACAGTAACTGCCCGGTGCTGGGGGGATATATATACAGTAACTGCCCGGTGCTGGGGTATATATATACAGTAATTGCCCGGTGCTGGGGGGGATATATATACAGTAACTGCCCGGTGCTGGGGTATATATATACAGTAATTGCCCGGTGCTGGGGTATATATATACAGTAACTGCCCGGTGCTGGGGTATATATATACAGTAACTGCCCGGTGCTGGGGGATATATATACAGTAACTGCCCGGTGCTGGGGGGGATATATATACAGTAACTGCCCGGTGCTGGGGGATATATATACAGTAATTGCCCGGTGCTGGGGTATATATATACAGTAACTGCCCGGTGCTGGGGTATATATATACAGTAACTGCCCGGTGCTGGGGGATATATATACAGTAATTGCCCGGTGCTGGGGAATATATATACAGTAATTGCCCGGTGCTGGGGAATATATATACAGTAATTGCCCGGTGCTGGGGTATATATATACAGTAACTGCCCGGTGCTGGGGGGATATATATACAGTAATTGCCCGGTGCTGGGGGATATATATACAGTAACTGCCCGGTGCTGGGGTATATATATACAGTAACTGCCCGGTGCTGGGGTATATATATACAGTAATTGCCCGGTGCTGGGGGTATATATACAGTAACTGCCCGGTGCTGGGGGGATATATATACAGTAACTGCCCGGTGCTGGGGTATATATATACAGTAACTGCCCGGTGCTGGGGATATATATACAGTAACTGCCCGGTGCTGGGGGATATATATACAGTAACTGCCCGGTGCTGGGGTATATATATACAGTAACTGCCCGGTGCTGGGGTATATATATACAGTAACTGCCCGGTGCTGGGGTATATATATACAGTAACTGCCCGGTGCTGGGGGGATATATATACAGTAATTGCCCGGTGCTGGGGGATATATACAGTAACTGCCTGGTGCTGGGGGGATATATATACAGTAACTGCCCGGTGCTGGGGGGATATATACAGTAACTGCCCGGTGCTGGGGGGGATATATATATACAGTAATTGCCCGATGCTGGGGGGATCTATACAGTAATTGCCCGATGCTGGGGGGATATATATACAGTAACTGCCCGGTGCTGGGGTATATATATACAGTAACTGCCCGGTGCTGGGGGATATATATACAGTAACTGCCCGATGCTGGGGGGATATATATACAGTAATTGCCCGGTGCTGGGGTGATATATACAGTAACTGCCCGGTGCTGGGGGATATATACAGTAATTGCCCGGTGCTGGGGGATATATATACAGTAACTGCCCGGTGCTGGGGGATATATACAGTAATTGCCCGGTGCTGGGGGATATATATACAGTAACTGCCCGGTGCTGGGGGTATATATACAGTAATTGCCCGGTGCTGGGGGATATATATATATACTGTAATTGCCCGGTGCTGGGGGATATATATACAGTAACTGCCCGGTGCTGGGGGTATATATACAGTAATTGCCCGGTGCTGGGGGATATATATATATACAGTAACTGCCCGGTGCTGGGGGATATATATACAGTAATTGCCCGGTGCTGGGGTATATATATACAGTAACTGCCCAGTGCTGGAGGGATATATACAGTAACTGCCCGGTGCTGGGGGATATATATACAGTAATTGCCCGGTGCTGGGGGGATATATATACAGTAACTGCCCAGTGCTGGAGGGATATATACAGTAATTGCAATGCCAAAAGAGGCATATAGGACAACAATCTATCCCAACACAGACAAAGGACTATTTGTTGGGAATCAAATGACAACAATCTTTATTGTAAATTATTTACAGCAATCAAGACACATAATGTTAAATGCATATAAAATATTCCACAAGACACAAAAGAGCGTGGTGGTGGTCCAAAAAGTCAATCAAATGTAAACGCATCTCCACTATAATAGCCTGAATACATATGTAAGAGTAACTGTATATTCAAATTACCCACCCAGGCGTGACATGATGAAAAGCTACAGGAGGGAGGCTTTGACCACCACCACAGCACCCCGACGCACGTTTCGCCGTCGCTTCTTCCTGGGGGTGTGCTGTGGTGTGGTAGGGACCACATATATATACATGAAGTAGCACAAACATGTGACCACATTCCGACCAATAGGTTACCTGGAAATTGATTGAATGGCAGCTGTGTACTGAGCGCATTGCCGCGGTCGTCATGTCGGCATCACGGGGCGGAAACCGGAGTTCCGGAAGACGAATGACGCGCACTCAACGTGAACCGGAAGTGCGGGACCGCGACCGAGACCCGCGCATGCGCCGAAGCAATGCGCAATCGCCTGGCCATGTCAGGTAAGGGCAGCAATGTGGGCATACTAATATATAATATTATTAATTACTAAAGTGACCTGTGCATGCTATAATATAATAATATAAATACTAAAGTGACAAGTACTTAATAAAAAGTGCATAATCAAGATTGCAAACAATTAAATGCATAGAGAATTGATTACATATGTAAATTGGTGTGTAAAGTGACATGTGCATTGAGGGGATGTAGTGTCAACTAGTGGCAAGAAGCCCGCCAATACCAATGAGATGTGTAGAAGAGAGTGATGCTAAAGTGACCTATAGTGGTTACAACTATGTGAAGAGCGATGGTATTATGGACTCATGAGGTATGTCACGAGCACATAAATAGGTGTAATCCGAAAATGTACTAAAGTGCAACGATGTGATGAGATACCTAAAAATGTGAAACAAATATGCAAAAGACACTAAACAAACGTGACCACTGCAATACCATAAAAATATCAATAGACACTGCAATGCCTTACAGACAACATTTGTGTGAAATTGGCTACTTAGCTAGAAAAAGATTTTTTAAATATCAAGAGTGTGATGTGGTGAGATAGAGTGCAGTGAATGGTGTGCGTGATGGGTGTATGATGGTGTGAGGGTGTATGATGGTGTGAGGGTGCTATTCTTTAGATTGTTGAGACATGATTATAAATATAAACAGTGTATATTAATGAAATGTGTAATATGAATGTTAGGAGTATATAACAATTATTGTAAACTTCCAAATAAGTGATATGAACAAAGTGACTGTAGCCGTAAGTTGCAAAAAGAGTGCTGAGGTGGAGAAGAATTGAATGCAAGTGAGGTGCACATGATGGTGAGTGTATGAACATAAGGATTGTAACTATATATATATTAATGATGTAAATGAGGTGTGGAGAAAAGTTTGGGGGGGGGGGGTGAATAACCTCTGTAAATGCCCCACAACACATGGACGATTTGCAAAATGCCAAAAGTACAGGCGTAAATGACCAAGTACATATATTGTAGTGGAACACCCCCACAGAGAAGACGACGTCACATACGTGATGGTACAAATTGATCCTCATAAGTCAAAGGCCAGGATACTCGATATTCGATCACTCGTCACACGAAGATCTGCCTTCAAAGGAAAAGAGAAAGTATAGGCTAAGTATCACCATTACGACCCAACATAACTGTTTATAGCCCAATATCAGCCACATGATTGCATATCGCATAACAACCTATTAGACCCTACCAAACACTAAAAGATGGAATACCAGACTCATTAAAACCAGCAATGTGGGAAGAAATTTAAATGTATGGGGAGAATGAGAGTTTTTCATTAAGTCCAGAGGGGAATGTGGCAGCCAATTTAACTATCCACTTTAACTCAATTCTTTCGAGTTTCTTAAAGGTGTCACCACCTCGAGCTCCCAGAATGATCTTATCTATACCGTAGGCTCGTAGATCTTGCCACCTGCTGTTATGGTGCTCCAAGAAATGTTTAGGAATGGGTTTCAATTTCGATATCCTTTCCAAGTCCGTGGGGAGGAGTTTGCCCGCTGCTCTAATATCCTTCAGATGTTCCTGTATACGGACCCTCAATTCTCGTGTAGTCATACCAACGTATTTCAGTCCACAGGGGCAGCCCACAATGTAGACCACCCCTGTGGTACTGCAGTTCACTATATTCATTATATACAGTAATTGCCCGGTGCTGGGGGGATATATATACAGTAATTGCCCGGTGCTGGGGGGGGGGGGATATATACAGTCATTGCCCGGTGCTGGGGGGGGGGGGGATATATACAGTAACTGCCCGGTGCTGGGGGGGGGGATATATACAGTAACTGCCCGGTGCTGGGGGGCTATATAGAGAGTAACTGCCCTGTGCTGGGGGGATATATATACAGTAATTGCCCGATGCTGGGGGGGGGGATATATACAGTAATTGCCCGGGGATGAAGGAAATTGGGTATTTTGGATCGGAGATGCTGCTTTGTATGTTATTTATCATTTTTACGTTGTTTATCGTGGGATTGCGCTCAGTAATGTTTATGTTGCTGAAGTACGGAATTAAGTAATGCAGCGTGGGAGAAATCTTATGTAGGACCTCTGGCGTCATCTGGTGGAGGACCTCTGGCGTCATCTCATGGAGGAGCTCTGGCGTCATCTCATGGAGGAGCTCTGGCGGCATCTCATGGAGGAGCTCTGGCGGCATCTCATGGAGGAGCTCTGGCGGCATCTTGCGGAGGAGCTCTGGCGTCATCTGGTGGAGGAGCTCTGGCGTCATCTGGTGGAGGAGCTCTGGAGTCATCTGGTGGAGGAGCTCTGGCGTCATCTGGTGGAGGAGCTCTGGCGTCATCTGGTGGAGGAGCTCTGGCGTCATCTGGTGGAGGAGCTCTGGCGTCATCTGGTGGAGGAGCTCTTGCGTCATCTTGTGGAGGAGCTCTGGCGTCATCTTGTGGAGGAGCTCTGGCGTCATCTTGTGGAGGAGCTCTGGCGTCATCTTGTGGAGGAGCTCTGGCGTCATCTTGTGGAGGAGCTCTGGCGTCATCTTGTGGAGGAGCTCTGGCGTCATCTTGTGGAGGAGCTCTGGCGTCATCTTGTGGAGGAGCTCTGGCGTCATCTTGTGGAGGAGCTCTGGCGTCATCTTGTGGAGGAGCTCTGGCGGCATCTTGCGGAGGAGCTCTGGCGGCATCTTGCGGAGGAGCTCTGGCGTCATCTCGCGGAGGAGCTCTGGCGTCATCTCGCGGAGGAGCTCTGGCGGCATCTGGCGGAGGAGCTCTGGCGGCATCTGGCGGAGGAGCTCTGGCGGCATCTGGCGGAGGAGCTCTGGCGGCATCTGGCGGAGGAGCTCTGGCGGCATCTGGCGGAGGAGCTCTGGCGGCATCTGGCGGAGGAGCTCTGGCGGCATCTGGCGGAGGAGCTCTGGCGGCATCTGGCGGAGGAGCTCTGGCGGCATCTGGCGGAGGAGCTCTGGCGGCATCTGGCGGAGGAGCTCTGGCGGCATCTGGCGGAGGAGCTCTGGCGGCATCTGGCGGAGGAGCTCTGGCGGCATCTGGCGGAGGAGCTCTGGCGGCATCTGGCGGAGGAGCTCTGGCGGCATCTTGCGGAGGAGCTCTGGCGGCATCTTGCGGAGGAGCTCTGGCGGCATCTTGCGGAGGAGCTCTGGCGGCATCTTGCGGAGGAGCTCTGGCGGCATCTTGCGGAGGAGCTCTGGCGGCATCTTGCGGAGGAGCTCTGGCGGCATCTTGCGGAGGAGCTCTGGCGGCATCTTGCGGAGGAGCTCTGGCGGCATCTTGCGGAGGAGCTCTGGCGGCATCTTGCGGAGGAGCTCTGGCGGCATCTTGCGGAGGAGCTCTGGCGGCATCTTGCGGAGGAGCTCTGGCGGCATCTTGCGGAGGAGCTCTGGCGGGATCTGGTGGAGGAGCTCTGGCGGCATCTTGTGGAGGAGCTCTGGCGTCATCTGGTGGAGGAGCTCTGGCGGCATCTTGCGGAGGAGCTCTGGCGGCATCTCATGTATGGTGGCTTTCCTGTCCTGACGTCCCATTGTAACGAATGATCCTCTAGTTGCAGCTTTATGCGCCTTCCATATAATGAATGCTTTGGACTGAGGGGCCGTAGATGGGGCGAGGGGCCGTAGATGGGGCGAGGGGCCGTAGATGGCGCGAGGGGCCGTAGATGGCGCGAGGGGCCGTAGATGGGGCGAGGGGCCGTAGATGGGGCGAGAGGCTGTATATAGTGAGGAGTGGGGCTATGGGTTCCATCTGTGGTCGGAGAGTAGTCAGGCCACTTGATGACACCTATATCTGCCTAAAGCCGTGGGGCACCTTCAGCTACCAAGCACTGGCTCCTAGACCGGGCGTCTGCACTGACCTGTGATGTACCGGGCCTGTGCTCTACCACAACATCAGTCCTGGAATGCCAGGAACCACCGTGTCACCACAGCATCATTTCCCTTATTTTGGCTCCTCCCTTTAACCCCCTACTAGTATAGCGCACGCCGGGTCCCGGTGCATGGAGAGGGCTCTCGGGCGGAGCTGTATAGGTCTTTGCTGTGTATTGCTAGCACTGATTGTTTTCCCGCTGATCGCCTCCAGCTTCAAAAAGATGGCGGCGCATAAACCTCATCGGGAGCGCCATGGCGTCATAACATCATCGGGGGGCGGCGATCCGTCGCCTAAGAGCCTCGAGGCTGTCTGGTTTTAACCCATTCATTACGATCAGCACATTGTAATGATTGAGGAGAATCCCCATATACTGCCATACTGTAGTATGATAGGATCGATCAGACAACCTAGGGTTAAAGTACCCCAGGGAGTCTGAAAAATAGTCTGAAAATAGTAAATATAAAAAAAAGTTTAAAAAAACCTAAAAATTGTAATCACCCCCGGGAAATGCCCGATCTATCAAAATATTATAACAGTTTTTACACTGCGTTTAACCCCATAAAGGAAAATAGCGCCCAAAGTCGAAAATGACACTTTTTTGCCATTTTGAAAAATATAAAAAAAAATCTATAAAAAGTGATCAAAAGGCTGTACACTCCTAAACATTACAGCAATGAAAACGCCATCAAAAGTCGCAGAAAATGACTCCACCCACGGCTCCGGGCACCAAAGTATGAAAAAGTTATTAGCGCCAGAAGACGGCAAAATAAAAAAAAATATTTGTACATAAGGTTTTAATTTTTTTTGTACAACTTTGTTATCCCCGTGATCGCACCGACCCAGAGAATACAGCAGACTCGTCATTTGTGGCGCTCAGTGAGTGACATAAAATCCAAGCCCACAAGAAAACTGCGCAAATGCATTTTTTTCACCAATTTCACTGCATTTGGAATTTTTTTCACACTTCCCAGTACACGACAGGAATATTAAATACCGACACTATGAAGTGCAATGTGTTACACAGAAAACGAGCCGTCACACAGCTCTGTACACAGAAAACAAGCCCCCACGCAGCTCCGTACACAGAAAACAAGCCCCCGCGCAGCTCTGTACACGGAAAACAAGCCCCCGCACAGCTCTGTACACGGAAAATAAGCCCCCGCGCAGCTCTGTACACGGAAAATAAGCCCCCGCACAGCTCTGTACACAGAAAATAAGCCCCCGCACAGCTCTGTACACAGAGAACAAGCCCCCGCACAGCTCTGTACACAAAAAACAAGCCCCGCACAGCTCTGTACACGGAAAATAAGCCCCCGCACAGCTCTGTACACAGAAAATAAGCCCCCGCGCAGCTCTGTACACAGAAAACAAGCCCTCGCACAGCTCTGTACACAAAAAACAAGCCCCGCACAGCTCTGCACATGGAAAACAAGCCCCCGCACAGCTCTGTACACAGAAAACAAGCCCTCGCACAGCTCTGTACACAAAAAACAAGCCCCGCACAGCTCTGTACATGAAAAACCAGCCCCCGCGCAGCTCCTTACGTGGAAAAATAACAAAGTTATAGATTTTTGAAGGTAGTGAGTGAAAAATGGAAGTGAAAAAACTAAAGGGTCAGGTCGTTAAGGGGTTAAAGGAGCATGATCTGAGCTGAGCTTGAACCTCCTGCCAAGCAGGTAGTTCCTCAGAGTCCAATGCCCATTTTATTGCCAGACTCTCGTTCTACTCGTGTACATAACAGGGAGCTCTTCTCCATTAACCTCCTGAGACACGACGGCCCCTGATCCCACGTCTGAGGCATCTGTCTGTATGATAGACCTGGCTGGCTATACAACAGACTTTAACTCTTTAAATGCTTGTTCAGCCTCAGGGGACCACTGAACCATAACTGATCTCCTTCAGACATAGGTGCTGCAATACTGGCAAAGCGTCGGTAATATCCAGCAATACCCAAGAAAGCCTCACTTGCTTTTTGTCCAATCTTGTATGACCTCTACCTCATTATCTTGAGGCTTAATCAGACGTCTTCCTTCCACGTACCCCAAGTACTTTGCCTGTTCCACGCCTATGGCGCACTTTTCTGGGTTGGCCATAAAACCGTCTGGTCTAAGAGTCTAGAATGGCCTGGACTTTACCTAAACGGCTTTTCCAGTCTAGATTACAAAAGCGCCAGCTCCCATTTGGTTTTGTGCCTGTCTTCGGGCTTCGGGAATTCTGTACGGTTTTACTTTAACCTGTGGCCCAGTAATGATTTCATGTTCTACAACATTCGTACACCCCGGCGAGCTTGAGAACATTTCCTTGTTGTGTTGTAAAAATTCTTTACGTTCCTGTTTTTGGAAACAAGATGAGGTACTGGCAACCGTCACCTTCCTATACTCTGATCCGGTAACTGAGGAAGAAGTCATTGCCACCAGTGGCTCCTTTCCTTCCAGGGCTTAATAAGGTTTACGTGATCTAGTTGTACTGGTTTCCTTCTTCCCGGGTGATGCACCTTATAAGAGACATTCGAAACTTTTTCAAGGTTCTGAAAAGGTCCCTGCCACTTGGCTAAAAACTTGCTGTCACCAGTGTGCCCCAGTATTAGGACACGGTCCCCTGGGACAAATTCTCTTATTCTAGCGGATTGTATATCCTGCATTGTGCTTCTTGGGCCTCTGTATGTGCTCTCTCACTATTGGCATCACCCTGGAAATCCTTTCCTGATCAATAACACTCATACACGGGGTGTTTTCAGATTCCCACGTCTCCTTAGCTATGTCAAGCAGGGGGGGGGGGCTACCATACAGCGATTCAAATGGGGAGAATCCTGTAGAGGGACCTCCCTAATGGAGAACCAAATAGGGTAACAAACAGTCCCAATCTTTACCATCTTTCTCTGCTACTTTTTTTTTTAACATTAATTTTAAGGTTTTATTAAAACGCTCTACCAGTCCGTCAGTCTGTGGATGGTATACTGAAGTTCTTAGCTGTTTAATCTTAAGTATCTTACATAATTCTTTCATCACCTTCGACATGAGAGGTGTACCCTGCTCAGTCAGGACTTCTTTGGGAAGACGCACTCTGGTGCACATATGGAACAGCTCACTTGCAATACATTTAGCTGATGTGTTTCTCAATGGAATTGCCTCAGGATATCTGCTGGCATAACCCAAAACCACTAAAATGTATTAGTCCCCCCTAGCAGACCTAACTAAGGGACCAACTAGGTCCATGGCTATGCGCTCAAATGGTAACTCAATTACAGGAAGTGGTACCAAAGGGCTTTTGAAATGAGACACAGGGGCGTTAATCTGGCAGGTGAGGCATGATTTACAGTAGTTTTCAATTTCTCTATAGCAGCCAGGCCAATAGAACCTCTGAAAGATACGCTCCCTTGTCTTATCGGTGGCTAAATGACCCCCCAAGGCATGAGTTTGGCCCAGATCCAATACCACTTTCTTATATGGACCCGGAACAACTAACTGGTCTACCACATCATTATTTGCTTTAGTAACACGGTATTGCTGCTTACTTCAATAAACGGATACCGTCTATCAGCGCCGGGCTCGTGGGGAAAACCATTAAGAACTGTCACATTTTCTAAATCATCAGGTTTTCAAGAAAAAATAACGGTCTGCGGCACTCATGGAACCTCACAACGGTAGTATGCAAAAAAAAGGGCTTACTGTTATTTATGCTGCAGGTGCATAACAACAGGATAAAAACGCACAAGATCGACGTGTTTCGATCGCGTCTTAATCATGACCTACACCAAAGACATATATGTATACATATGTATTTATATAGAGACGCTCACCCGACACCTGTCTGGGGGCCGTTATTTTTTCTTGCTATATTGGATTGTGTAAGTCTGATCTGGCAGCGTGCACCACCGCATGGATTGTTTGCAGGAGGTCAGCTCGGGTGATTGGGTGAGCGAACTGGACATTTTCTTATTCATCAGAGGTTTTCCTCTTAACATTAAGCTGCTTTTCACTACCTTGAGGCTCACAGATAGGGAATACATTATTAACAGTGGTAACCTGGGTATCATTGGACAAGGCGGTTTTACCTCACAGCTCCCAAAACAGAGGAAAGTCACGTCCTATAATGATTTCATGCATTAAGTCCTTTAGTAGAAATCATCACTTCAGCCACCGGATAGTCTTTGACATCTCCATGAACACACTTTACCCTCCAGGTATTTTCCTGGGGCACACAGCACCAAAAGAGTCCAAAAGAGCAGTCATCATGGAGTCATTGAGTCCCCTGGCACATCTGTGGCCCCCAGCCTGGTATGGCTCAGCACTGCAGACAGGTTGTGCCACAAGGAGGACACTCCATGGCCTCTGCCATCAAAGGACAATGAGCAGCAATGTGTCCAGGGTTTTGACACTTCAGACAAATTATTTGACGAGACTGAGTTGTGTGTTTCCCCTGCCTTCTGTTTCTTGATTTCTGAATATTGTCTCCACTCTCCTGCAGACTTCATTAACCTCCTACTAGGCAGATGGTGAACTTTCTGGTTCCAGTGAGGTAATTTTACTTTGTCTGCCTCCGGGATGAGATGTTCAGCAGTGATGTTGTCAGGATCAGAGGTAGTGGATCCTCTGTACCACCGCGGACGATGACGTAAGCCGATACCTGGGACCGGAGTCTAAGTGCTACCTGGTCTTCACCACAGCCCTCTGCAAAGCAGGTTGGACTTGTTGCGGCGTGGTACCACCAGGTCGTTCCACAGGCTCGGCTTTGTCCATAGTGGCGGCCAAGGCATAGTAGAGAATCGTAAGCCAGACTCGTGATTGATGACAGGCAGAAGGTCGAGACAGGCAGCACAGGATCAGAGTCGGGGATGTAGCGGTAGGTCAGGACAGGCAGCACGGGATCGGAGTCAGGAACGGACTCGAGGTCCACCATCTTCTCTGGTGTAGAGGACTCTGGTTGTAGCCACTTCCGCACCAGGTGGAACAGGTCAAGCATTTGTGACCTTGGAGGTTTCACTTTGCAGAAAGTCCTTTGCTGTACTCACTGGGCCTGGACTGCCATACTGACCCCCAATCGTGCAAGTATTTCAGCCTTCAATCTGCTATACGCCTTTGAATCCTGCAAGCTGAGGTCATAATAAGCTTTTTGTGGCTCACCTGTCAAGTATGGAGCCAGCACTTCAGCCCACTGGTCTACAGGCAAGTTTTCTCTGTCTGCAATCTGTACAAAATCAGATAAGCCTCCACATCATCCTCAGTGGTCATCTTCTGCAAGGAAGCTTGTACTTTGTTTTTTATATTTACATCTGAGGTTTGTCCAGCTATGGCGACAACCTGTGGTACAGTCACTGCTTCTCTCAATGCAGCCATTTGCTCCATAAGAAGGCGGTTAGTCTCCTGCTGCTGAGCATAAGCCTGATGCTGGACTTGTAAGGCCTCTGCCTGAGCCTTCTGCTGCGGTGCCAGAGCTGGCTGCTCTTGGAGATTGGCTTGCATCATCTGTTTGATAAGTTCCTCCATTGCAATGCCTTTTTGCAGTCCTGCAGCCACGTTCAACCAGGACATTCACAGATTTCAGCTTCTAAAACTTAAATTCTGCCTGCTGTTGCCCCTAGCAACGGCTGCCCGCATCCAAAACACCATATGTGGGAAATGGGACCCTTCAGAAAGAAAATATAATGTCCTTACCTTCAGGGAAGCAGTACAAAATGAACAGTCCAACCATGGCTCTCACCCAGCTTTTCTGGCTTATGCTCCCACTGTGTAGTCCAGGTTGGGAACTGCAGTTGGTCTTGTCTTTAGGATAGCACACGGCAACTCTTGCCTCTGTCCATTTGCTCCTTAACAATCTGAAAACCAACCCCTGCAGCTAAAGGTTCAGGTATATAACACAGGTAATGGAGTATGGAGAGGAGCTGTCAAGGCAGGAACCCTGCAACATCTAAACCCAATAGACCCAGGAAACATGGACCAAGTTTGTAGCTGGCAATCTTCAGCCGGACATATCTGGAGGAGAGCCACACTTTATCTCCAAGAGAAAAACTTAGGGAGGTCTGCGTTTCTTATCGGCCTGAGTGTTAGTGCGGGTGGACACCCGAAGTAGAGATTGACGAGTTTGTTCCCAGATGGATTTAAAGTCTACCATGGCAGGCAGTCCATGAAGCCCAAAGATGTGGAGGAAGAACAGGCTGGCAAGGGGTGGAGCTGACGGCAGACCTGACAGGGGAACAAAGTGGGACATCTTGGAGAACCGATCTGTTACCACCCAGATGACTGTATTAACAGAAGAAGATGGCAGATCCATAATAAAGTCCATGGCTATGTGAGTCCACAAGCAACTGGGTATCGGCAACGGCAGGAGAAGACCTGCTGGCTTGAGATGTGATGACTTGTTACAGGCACAGGAAGTGCAGGAACAAAATCTCAACGTCCTTGATCAGATCTGGCCATCAGTAGTAATGAGATATGAGAGCGGCAGAGATCAATGTTCCCAAGTTAGTATCCTCTCCCGAAGAGCTTGTCAGACATAGGTCTTGCCAGGAGGAAGCTGCCGTATGGCCACAGGAGCAGCAACAACCAGTCGTTCCAGAGGAACAATATGTCAAGGAGCAGTATGCCGGTTCTCCCCCAACATCAGAGGCACTAGAGAGGGCATCAGCTTTGACGTTCTTCTTGGCTGGACGAAAGTGAATCGAGAAGTTTAAATGAGAAAAGAAGAGGGACCAGCGAGCCTGTCGAGGATTGAGACGTTGAGCAGTCTGGAGATACAGGAGATTCTTGTGGTCGGTGTAGATACAGACCGGATGACGAGCTCCTTCCAGAAGATAACACCATTCCTCCAAAGTAAGCTTTATGGCCAGAAGTTCCGGATAACCTATGGAATAATTCCTCTCTGCGGCTAAGAAGGTCTTAGAGAAGAAGCCGCAGGTGAGGGTTTGACCTTTGGGCCCTTTCTGAGTTAGAACGGCTCCAGCTGCAATAGATGAGGCTTCATCCTCTTGAGGGAACGGTTTGTCAGTATCAGGATGGGTGAGAATGGAAGCAGAGGCAAAGGCAGACTTCAGCTTAGAGAAAGCTTCTTCAGCTGCCGAAGGCCAGAGTTTAGGATTGGCGTTCTTCTTGGTTTGTGCCACAATGGGAGCGACGAGGGAAGAGAAATGTGGTATAAACTGCCGGTAATAATTGGCAAAGCCCAGGAACCTCTGAATAGCCCAAAGTCCTACTGGGCAAGGCCAATGAAGTACTGCTTGACAGGATCCATCTGCAGTCCCTTGTCAGAGATAATTTATGCTAGGAACGGAAGATTGTTCTGATTGAATTGGCACTTCTCGAGCTTGGCACATAGGCGATTGGCCTGAGAACTTGCCGTATGTGGGACTCAAGGTCCATAGAGGACACCAGGATATCATCAAGATAGACCACGACACAGGTATATAACAAGTCTCAGAAAATGTTGTTTACAAACTCTTGGAACACCGCTGGCGCATTACAGAGTCCAAAGGGCATAACAACTATCTCAAGCATTGAAGGCGGTCTTCCATTAAACGCCTTCATGGATGCGGATGAGGTCATATGCCCCCCACATATCCATCTTGGTGAAAACCTTGGCACAACGTAGACAATCAAAAAGTTCCATGATCAAAGGCACTGGGTAGCGGATTTTCACTGTAACTTTATTGAGACCGCTAACTACCCTGTGCCTGTATTACTGACCACTAGCTGCCCAGTACCGGTATTACTGACCACTAACTGCCCTGTTCCCGTATTACTAACCACTAGTTGGGCTTTCCTTTTTTTTATCCAAAATAGAAAGTACAGTAGAAGAACAAAAGTGAGAGATGGGCTGCAGAAAGCAGGAGGAGTCAGGGTAACATTGTATCGGTGGTTACATTGTATTGGGGGTTACATTGTAACAGGGGTAACATTGTATCGGGGTAACATTGTATCAGGGGAACGTGCCCCATCCTGACAGACACCTGTGCACCCTCTAATATCTCCCCTGTTGTTTTTCTCTAGATGGGCTGAGAGTCACTATGAAGGCGCCGCTTATCTCCGTCACAAGAGATGTGAATGTGACAATCCCCTGTGAATTTTCAGAACTTACTTCCAAGAATACTATTAATGTGTATTGGAGAAAGTCCCTGAACGGACAGAACACTGAGGTGTACAAGTTTGTACCTGGAGCCCATGAGGCCTATAGAGAAGGATGTTACATGGAGGAGGAGGAGGATATCCGGAGGGGGAACGCTGCACTTCACATCCCGCGGGTGCAGTTCAGTGATGATGGAGAATACACCTGCACGGTTATAGTCACCCCGGAGGGAGATCATGGGAAGAGCTCTCTGCAGGTGTCAGGTGAGTCACACAGGGGCAATACTTGTCTCCCTAATGTTCCTGGATCTTTAAGACATTGTAAAAACATGACAACCCCTGTGTTGCCTCTAATACTACAGCATAGTGTATCCAGATTCAGATCTTATTTTAGATGTGGCCCCACCAAAGGGGAAGGGGCAGCAGCAATGTGTGGGCTAGATCAGGTTACAACGACGTCCGGACTTAGATATTAATACAAATGAGACGTTTCCCTGCACTTAGGGAGCAGTAAGTACAGAATGGCCACGATTCCAGCAGAACAAAGGCATGGTCCAAGGGTCTTTTCCTCCACCCACCCTGTGACACCCTCCTCCACACAGGGGCAATGTGACTGGGTGCCCAGTGAATGATGAGGAGTCAGGGTTAGTAAATGGGCCTTGTGGATTCCCCTCTCTGGTGACTTTCATGTTTTGAAAACTTTTGAAGTCGCGGGACAATATGGCCGTTATTCCATGTCCCTGAGTGGTCGTGGAATCCTGAACGGTAGAACTTCCCGGTCAGGTCCCTGTGGCTGCACCGGTAGATTTGCATTCCGATTTTTGTATTTCATTTAAATATAAGAGAAATGGTGGCCGTCATGTGGAGGATGTCAGTAAGTTGTTATGATGATACGTATAGTGGACAGTTAACTGCTGCAGAACTGGAACCTTCCATCCAAATCTACCACCTCTTTGCATATGGAGACGGCAAGACAAGAGGAGGGGTATTCCTACAGTCCACATTCAGCTTTCCGACCCCCAGACCACATGGTGTCATCAGCATGTTGCCTGATTTGGTAGATTTGTAGACTTACATTTTCTTTTACATGTTATAGCCAATGTTTAGTCTAGCAGGAGACCTTTTAGCAGTCATTTTCAAAACTAAGAGGGAGTGGAGCCTCCTGTCTGACTCTTGTTTAGCTGTATAGAGGGGTCAGTTTTACCGCAAAGGCATAATGCTGATGAGCGACACAGTTATACAGTAACTGTATTACCCCACAGCCCGGACTAACCTCTCCAACGCTCCTGCTTCCTGACAGGCCGCACGTGTCCCCGCTCACTAGGGCCCGTGCCGGCTCTCCAAGCATAGAGGGCCAGCTTCCTCTTGATTGGAGCTCGATTATCCAGCCTCACCCATATAATTCGGCACCTCCCTTCCTGCCTCGCTGGATCTTCAGTTCAGCATTGTTGCTGTAAGTGAAAGCCCTATCATACCAAGCTTCCCTAAGCTGTTCCTGTACTGGCTTGAGATAGTCTTCAGCGTTTCCATACGTCTGGTGTCTTCAGTGTGTCTAGAAGCTTCCGTGTCTTCAGTGTGTTTCTTCAAGGACTTGTCCATTCCTGTCTGCCTGGGTCGTGTGCCAGGTCCTGCCTGCTGTGAGTTCCAGCTCATCCTTCCAAGCCACACTCCTGCTGTCACCCCATCCTCGGACTGTGTCCTGCTACCCCTGTTTCCCTGGCTGCCACCGAGGGCCTAGTCGCAGCTGTGGAAAGACCTGGTGGCATCCCGCCGCAGCAAGACCATCCCGCTATGCGGTGAAGACCAGATGCCACTTGGACTCCGGGCCCGGGTGTCGGCTAGTACCATCTGCACCTCCCGCGGTGGTCCACAGGGTTCACTGGTCCACAGACTCCTCATTCTGGACTCTTCCCATAGAGACTTTAGTTCTGTTGTCTGTGGACCGTTACAATATAAAGAGATGTGAGGGCTAAACTGGAACTCCATAGCACTTCACCATGTGAGCAGAAAGTGTGGCAAGGGGTGGAGTAGATACTTGTAAAGCATGTGTATCCCGAATCTTCTCCTTCCAATATTTACAATCCAAGAAAGTGGTATTGCTGCTTGGCTTAAGGGGACACAGTGACCAACTTTTACACCTAACGCCCCCCTTCAGGTAAGGGATGAAATGTCCTATCTAGAAATCCCTATTTTATGTCATATCTCACCTCTTGATCTATATCAAAATCCCAAAAAGCACACTAGCAAAACACTCGTGCACCCCGCCCAGAAAAAAAACTAATCCAAAAAAATAAATAAACAAAGCAGGAAAAAAAAAAGATAAATGTGGTCCATAGTGAATGTGAGGTGCAGATCCCCACCAGAAGCGATTTTACTACGAGATTGAGACTGACCCCTTCTGGATAGTAAGGTTTCTTTTTATTATGTAACCCTCTTCCCTCACATATCTGAAAGTACAGATTCCAAAACAACCCTCCAAGCTGTATAATGTGGATATAACTCCTCACATACCAGAACCAGAACAGACAATCTCCACATGGCAGCAGCATTCTCTTCCCTTTATAGGTCCAATCTACTTGAAATGGTGGAGTTCCCTATCTCTTGCGATCCCTATTCTTGACCCCAACCCTGAAGCTCATAAAAAAAATCAATTATTTATATCGTAAGTTTATTTCAGGGGATGTCGCCCAAGAAAAGCTTTCCACATACTCCAGCAACCAAAGCTTTACGGGGAACATAACTTTCCTAACATCAGGGAATATAAGACTGCATGCATAAAGCCCGCATCCAACCTCCACCCCCCCCCCAATATGTCCCCTTAAAAATGACACAAACACAGATCTTAACTTCTAACTTGTGGAGTGACAACAGGGAGTCGGCCACAGCTTTATTCAAAATATTTTAACATAACTCCTACTCATAGAGTATTAACTTTAATAACTTATTGACCTTACTGACAGATTAAGAAATGGCAGCCTCGTTAGAGGGCATGTAGGTCCTCACCCCCAAATAATAACCACCACGGAGGAGGACATGTACAACTACATGTCCCTCCGACCCCTAAACAGAAGGGACATTGCCCTTTCAATACCATCCTGAAGACCGGACAAGAAAATATCCAGGCCTATCTCCGTTAAATGCACACCATCGGGCAGTAAGAGGCCCCGATTATCGGCTTCCAACTCCCTGTGCCTGACTACCACCCCACCCCTTTCTCTCACGAAGCGGGACACTTTTGTATTCAACAACCTCCTGCTCCTCTCAACTCCCGCCTCATCTCTAGCCCCTTGCCAGATTGCTCTAGGGATGACCAGACCAGTACGAATCTGGAAAAGGAGGAAAATCTTTCCAGGTCAGTCTGAATAAACGGGATCAATTCACCCAAGCGTATAGAACACAAATCATTCCCCCCAAGATGTAGGACGAGGATAGATGGTGCTTCCGAGTACCGGCTAATGTCGACCTTGATTCCCTTCCAACAAACGTCTGCGTTGAAGAAGCCGAGCGATCTTACACCTGGGCGCACCATCGCTCACTGCTCGGCCCAATAAACGAACGAGTTCCCCATAATCCAGTTTGTTGGACAGGAATCTAAAAAGAATAAATCAATTAATAAGCAAATCGGGGCAAATATATCCTGCAAAGCACTCAGACTTCCAATGCCCTATCCTCTGCACTTCAGTATCTGACAAACCCAATTCTCTTGCAGTAGTTGCGGCGCCAATCCAGAATGAATGCGTACCAAACTCCCCTGGAAGGAATCCAGCTGAAAATAACAGAAAACTGAAAGTGTATCAGTCCACATGCCACAAAAATTGGGCCCCACCAACCCTTACTGCTAGAAAACTCACCACCGCCTCCACCGGACAAGCCAACCCACCTACTGGACGTAAGGACACCCAGCAACCCCGCCCAAAGACATTCATCTTAGAACGTCGGATGCGAAAACGCAAACCCCCAGGCTTTGTCGCAATAGGCGGAACCAGCTCTGAAACTCTAAGGGCACCAAAAAAGGCAATAACAAAGGCTGTATGAAACAGAGAAACTTCAAAAACATCCTGACAAACACTGGGTAAGAGAGACAACAGGCGTGCCAACACTGAGTAAGAAATAGGATGGCGGGACTCCCGCCGCACTGAGCCCTTCTTCCAACCTTTTATCGCCTGCTTGATGAAGAAACTCTGAGTCACATCCACCCAACCATGCAACTTGAAGAAGAAGGCAACCCCCGCCAATTGGCGCTGCGCTGGGATCTAGGCCTGGATGCAACAGATGAGGCTCACTGAGGGCCCTGGGCCAGCACGGACCCTGGGCCAGGGTCACCAGCCAGCATTGGAGCCACCAGGGGGGGTGGAACCACCAAGGTGCCTGGGTCAAGCAGGGTAAGATCGGTGCCCAGGAGGTCCTCATCCGAAGCAGCATCATCCAATTCAACAATCCCTAAGGTGGAAGAAGGAAGGATTAATATTAACATGCCATGAGGATAAGGGGTTAACGGCCGAGGCTGGGTGGGCAGATTTAAACCAACTGCCCCCAAGCCTGGCGAAGTGACTAGAGCCGGGACCATATCGGAGGCGTGGCTGTGAGGGAGGCTAGCACAGGTTGCGGTGCTCGCTGCTACGCAGCCTGATCCGGCAGCGCTGGGGGAAGGGCGGCTCACCCCTCGAGTCTCGGCACCACCGCTAACTATTGTCGGCCAGCGGAGGAGATGGTGGACACCGGTGTGGGGGCGATGAAGTCCGGAGACTCCTCCATCCTTGTCGCGGGATGCTGCCGTGGTACCGGAGGGGGATCGCGCCTCCAGACCTTAGCAGCAGCGGGGGGAGGCTGCACCCGGGACCTATCGTTGGCCAGGGAGACCACTGCTGAGGGGGTACGCGCGGCCACCTGCGCTGATAGGGACAAGCGCTGTGGCGGCCGCGACTGCCTACCGGAGCAACAGACTTCAGGGTCGGGAGGGAGCGGAGGCACTGCCCCTGCCTGTGCCTCTGCAAGCAGGGAGGACAGCCAGGCGGGGCCTTCGGTGCGTAGGCGCTAATGAATGGCGTCATCCGATGCCATGGTCTTGATCTTCTCTGAAGCAGCCCAGGAAAGAGGGTGAGTGAATCACCCCCGGGCAGGGTTTCCATTATGCCCACCCACAGTCACGTAGCCCCTCAACACCACTCTACCCAACATTCTTAAAGGGGACGTGCCATTCACCTCCAGCTGACGCTAAACCTGGCTGCAGTCCCTAGCCAAATGGCTATATGCCTAGGGGCTTACAACTTGGCAGCTAATATGCGGATAATCGGGGACTGGATACACATCGATCTACACTGATGTTTTTATAGACCAACACTTAATAGCAGGGGCGGCCTGACCTGTTATTGCCTGAGTACCCAAAGAGAACGACCCCTTACTAATATCTTCTTGGTGCGATGGTCAAGAGTGCAACAACACTTCAAGTTTAGTCCCTTATATTCCTTCTTCTGTTATTACATTGTGACTTCTATATGTGGTATAGGACAGGAATCCACACAGTAGCACACCTAAAACTCATCACAGAACTACAGGGGAACTTCCCGACCTCCACATTGCAGGCTTCCCTTACATGCAGGCCTCTCATTATGCTGAGGAAGTAATGGCGGGTCTGGGGAGAACGATCTGAATCCCAGTTGCTGGGCCGGGTTTGGCAGGGCCAATGGTCAGCACAGACAGATCTCACTGGACTACATACTACACATATTCTCACATGGGTATATACAACACGACCGCATGCTGGCGATGTCACAGTAAGGAGCGTATGGCCTGACTATCCAGCCTTTCTGGCACAGAATTCTGGCCCTTACAACCAAATGTTTTGCAAATTATGTCCCCAGAGACCCAATGTGGGTAATCTTTTGGCTTTTAGATGAAGAGATCCGACGCTGCACCAAAGGTTGCATGAAATTACTGATGGCAGTGGAGACCTGGCCCCAAGATGCCCCCTTTCGGATTGTTCTTAGAAAAGCTTAGGATAACCATGTGTATGGGCAGGATAGATACCACCCTGAGTAGGGAAAAAGCGAGTGCAATTTTTCTTGAACACGTGGGACAGCTTTATCACTCGAATGTCTCCAGGGATGAGTTGGAATATTAGAGAAGGTTTTGCAGCTACAGAGAGGTATCAGGAATGGCAAGTGTTGGGTTATGGTTATTGTTTCTGTTCAGGACTGAATGTATTGTGTGTCACCCCCTTCCCCACTCCTTTTTCTCTGAATTTTGCAGAATTGTTCTATAACGATATAAGAATGTTACTCTGCTTTCTGCTGCTTCTGATCCCTGAACTTGAGGAGGACTCACAAAATACTGGAGTGAACTGTAACTGACAAACTTAGCCAAGCGGCTGCGAGACCTTTCCACTTCTTCCCTACCACTTTGCCACTTATTTCCCCTTTGGGTCGTTCACCTTCTGTTAGTGTTGCTGGCCCTATGTTAGGGTTTATTTTTTTATTTAAAATTTTCAATAAATTTAGTTTGAAACACTTTATTGAAGGGATGACTGAGAGTCAAAGCTACAGAAAAGGCAGGTACTGATTGGTCATTGGACCTCAGCATAACAAACAATTACAAATGACCCCACATCCAAGCCTGGAGGTTTAGGAAGGGTTGGCGTGGAATCCACGAGGGTTGTGAATTCAGTGATTTTTAGCAATACCATTACAGACGACATTTGTAGGTACAAGGTTTTTATCTATAGAGTCCAAGATATTATGAGCTAGAATGACACTGCGCCTTCAGCCTCGTAGTATCGTAGTGTCGTAGTTTATACGGTTGATAGTCATAGTGTGACCCAACTGTTTTAAGCTCATTTTCACGTGACTTTGTAGGTTTTCAGACTTCACTCATAGGGCTGTTTCTTCTTGTGAATGGTTGGATTGGTTACTCTTTTTTTTCGTCAGGTCTGGTGTTTTCTTTGATTCTCCTGTTAGAAAATGACCAATTCTGTAACATGGCTACAAGCATTTATATACATGAATATCTCAGCTGGGATCTCATTGTCTTCTCTCGTGTAGCTGTCCCCTCCGCCGTCCTGACCCCCGGAGACGCCGTCACTGTGGAGATCGGAAGTGAGAGATCCGTCTCGTGTAAAGTCAGAAATTTTTACCCTAAAGATATAAGTATTCGATGGGTTCAACACAAGAAAGATTCCCCAAAACAAGTGGTCCAGGGGCAAGGGTCCTGCAGCGGGGAGGCCGTAAATAATACCGATGGCACGTATAATGTTACCAGTCAGCTGACCTTATATCCTACAATAGATGACAGCGGCTATAAGTATTCCTGTGTGGTGAAGCATCGATCTCTGCCCCACGACCTGACGAGGGACTTCACCCTGACCGTAACAGGTGAGTGACTCTATTATATTCAAACTGTGATGGAATCACGAGTCAAAAGATGAATATTTTACATTACTTACTCCCACTCTTGCCCCACCATAAACACTGAAATATTGTTCCCGGATATATAAACCCCCAATGTATCAAATATTAACTAAGGCTGAAATTATACGGGACCATTAGATATTATTACAACCGCATCATGATGTCCCGTGGATCACATCTCTTACATTATCAGTCACAGGTGCCAGTAGTGGCCCCTCATCTATAGTGTGACCAGGGGCCCAGGTCACCTATCCCCCTCGTACATGTAATAACAGAACAAACGGCCATCCTTCTCCTCCATTATATTAGGTTACATTGTCACACACTGTGTTCCTGCTCCATGTGATTACAGAGCGAGAAGATAACACGGGGACGGTTGTCGCTGCTGTGATCCTGACATTACTCACTGTGATCCTTCTATCAGCTGCTGCTTTTCTCCTCCATCAAGCATTCACTAAAGGTGAGGATCCAGGGGATGTGTAAGACGTCTTGTCTATCGATTTTAGTCTTCATCCTCAGATTCTTATATCTCTTCCCCCAGATCCCCCCACACTTTCTGAGATCACCGGGAGCGATGAGATGATTGACATGAACAGGACGACTCTGACTTGTCACATTACGGGCTTTAGACCTAATGACCTGGAGATCTCCGTGTGTCTGAGGAGACGTGGAGCAAAGGAGCAGATGGTCCTCATCTGGAGATCCAGGGACTTCCCTTCCTCAGTGATGATGGGTGACAATGCTGGGGGTAGTAGTGTGGCCATAGATGTAGAGCGGCAGAGGCTGATGAATGGGGATGCCGGTCACACACAGACACCCCTACACCTGGACATGTCTGCAGTGGTAACCCCCAATAGACCCCGTCTTCTCCGCTGTATCACATGGAGGAGACTCTACACTTACAGCTGTCAATGTTCTCTACACATCACTCCCAGCTGTTCTGAAGATGATGGAGCAGAATTGTCTGTACATGTGTCCCACCCGGCGCTGACAGCAGAGGTCCATCAGGAGAAGACACTGCGGGTCATCGGAGGTAAGACGCCTCTCATAGAAGAATTATGTAGGATCTGGATGAAGGTCCATCACATTCAGAATCCAATAATAGAAACATCATAGGGTTGGAAAGTGTAAATTCTTTGTAAAAGATCAATAGGATAAAATATAGATGTGAGACAAGAATAATTTGTATTCTTAAGTCATTTACCGGATATACTGGAGTATAAGTTGACCCGAATATAAGGCGAGGTCCTCACCTCGTAAACTCACCTTCCTGCCCGATGCTCCCCGCGGCTGCTCTTCCTTCAGTTCTTCATGTGTAATAAAGATGCCTATAATTATGTAAAAACAATCATTCAGATTCTATGGTTTCATCATCAATTCTCCCTTCTCTTCTTGTAGTTCCTCCTACATTACTAAGCATCGTCAGTCCGGTGTATAAGACCCATGAGGTCCCGATGACCCTGACTTGTTCTATCACTGGTTTTAAGCCCAAGCCCCTAGAGATCACATGGCTGAAGAGGAAGAGGAATCAGGACCAGGAGATGGAACTGGTGACCTGGAAGTCTAATCAGGAAGAAGATACAAACCACAACGTAACAGAGAACGAGCACCAGGACAAGTCCTACAGCTTCCAGAGCGCCTTACTGATCAAACCCAATGTGAGGGAAGACGATGGAGCCACTTACATCTGTAGAACCCATCACCCTGCAACCGGTCATCAGGCAGAAGAGACACTGCTCATGGCCGTAACAGGTGAGACATACCGGGGTGTAACAGGAAATTATAGAGGGAGAAGGGTACAGGGGGTAACAGGACATTACAGGGGAAGAGAGAGGTACAGGGGGGTAACAGGACATTACAGGGGAAGAGAGAGGTACAGGAGGTAACAGGACATTACAGGGGAAGAGAGAGGTACAGGGGGTAACAGGACATTACAGGGGAAGAGAGAGGTACAGGAGGTAACAGGACATTACAGGGGAAGAGAGAGGTACAGGAGGTAACAGGAGATTACAGAGGAAGAGAGAGGTACAGGGGGTAACAGGACATTACAGGGGAAGAGAGAGGTACAGGAGGTAACAGGACATTACAGAGGAAGAGAGAGGTACAGGAGGTAACAGGACATTACAGAGGAAGAGAGAGGTACAGGAGGTAACAGGACATTACAGAGGAAGAGAGAGGTACAGGGGGTAACAGGACATTACAGAGGAAGAGAGAGGTACAGGGGGTAACAGGACATTACATGGGAAGAGAGAGGTACAGGAGGTAACAGGACATTACAGGGGAAGAGAGAGATACAGGAGGTAACAGGACATTACAGGGGAAGAGAGAGGTACAGGAGGTAACAGGACATTACAGGGGAAGAGAGAGGTACAGGGGTAACAGGACATTACAGGGGAAGAGAGAGGTACAGGGGGGTAACAGGACATTACAGAGGAAGAGAGAGGTACAGGGGGGTAACAGGACATTACAGAGGAAGAGAGAGGTACAGGGGGTAACAGGACATTACAGGGGAAGAGAGAGGTACAGGGGGTAACAGGACATTACAGGGGAAGAGAGAGGTACAGGGGGTAACAGGACATTACAGGGGAAGAGAGAGGTACAGGAGGTAACAGGACATTACAGGGGAAGAGAGAGGTACAGGAGGTAACAGGACATTACAGGGGAAGAGAGGTACAGGAGGTAACAGGACATTACAGGGGAAGAGAGAGGTACAGGAGGTAACAGGACATTACAGGGTAGGAGAGAGGTACAGGGGGTAACAGGACATTACAGGGGAAGAGAGAGGTACAGGAGGTAACAGGACATTACAGGGAAAGAGAGAGGTACAGGGGGTAACAGGACATTACAGGGGAAGAGGGAGGTACAGGAGGTAACAGGACATTACAGGGGGTAACAGGACATTACAGAGGAAGAGAGGTACAGGAGGTAACAGGACATTACAGGGGAAGAGAGAGGTACAGGGGGTAACAGGACATTACAGGGGAAGAGAGAGGTACAGGGGGTAACGGCACATTACAGGGGAAGAGAGAGGTACAGGGTGTAACAGGACATTACAGGGGAAAAGAGAGAGGTACAGGAGGTAACAGGACATTACAGGGGAAGAGAGAGGTACAGGAGGCAACAGGACATTACAGGGGAAGAGAGAGGTACATAGTGATATCCTGCTGATTCCTCTATGTGATGATATCCTGCTGATTCCTCTGTGTGATGATATCCTGCTGATTCCTCTGTGTGATGATATCCTGCTGATTCCTCTGTGTGACGATATCCTGCTGATTCCTCTGTGTGATGATATTCTGCTGATTCCTCTGTGTGATGATATCCTGCTGATTCCTCTGTGTGATGATATCCTGCTGATTCCTCTGTGTGACGATATCCTGCTGATTCCTCTGTGTGATGATATTCTGCTGATTCCTCTGTGTGATGCTATCCTGCTGATTCCTCTGTGTGATGATATCTGCTGATTCCTCTTTGTGATGATATTCTGCCTGATTCCTCTGTGTGATGATATCCTGCCTGATTCCTCTGTGTGATGTTATTCTGTTGAATCCTCTATGTGATGATATTCTGCTGATTCCTCTGTGTGATGATATCCTGCTGATTCCTCTGTGTGATGATATCCTGACTGATTCCTCTGTGTGATGATATCCTGCCTGATTCCTCTGTGTGATGATATCCTGCCTGATTCCTCTGTGTGATGATATTTTGCCTGATTCCTCTGTGTGATGATATACTGCCTGATTCCTCTGTGTGATGATATTCTGCCTGATTCCTCTGTGTGATTTATATTCTGCTGATTCCTCTTTGTGATGATATTTTGCTGATTCTTCTGTGTGATGATATCCTGCTGATTCCTCTGTGTGATGATATCTGCTGATTCCTCTGTGTGATGATATCTGCCTGATTCCTCTGTGTGATTTATATTCTGCTGATTCCTCTTTGTGATGTTATTCTGTTGAATCCTCTATGTGATGATATTCTGCTGATTCCTCTGTGTGATGATATTCTGCCTGATTCCTCTGTGTGATGATATCCTGCTGATTCCTCTGTGTGATGATATCCCGCTGATTCCTCTGTGTGCTGATATTCTGCTGATTCCTCTGTGTGATGATATTCTGCCAATTCCTCTTTGTGATGATATTCTGCCTGATTCCTCTGTGTGATGATTTTCTGCTTATTCCTCTTTGTGATGATATTCTGCTGATTCCTCTGTGTGATGATATCCTGCTGATTCCTCTGTGTGATGATATCCTGCTGATTCCTCTGTGTGATGATATCCTGCTGATTCCTCTGTGTGATGATATCTGCTGATTCCTCTGTGTGATTTATATTCTGCTGATTCCTCTTTGTGATGATATTCTGCTGATTCTTCTGTGTGATGATATCCTGCCTGATTACTCTGTGTGATGATATCCTGCCTGATTACTCTGTGTGATGATATCCTGCTGATTCCTCTGTGTGATGATATCCTGCTGATTCCTCTGTGTGATGATATCCTGCTGATTCCTCTGTGTGATGATATCCTGCCTGATTCCTCTGTGTGATGATATTCTGTTGATTCCTCTATGTGATGATATTCTGCTGATTTCTCTGTGTGATGATATTCTGCTGATTCCTCTGTTTGATGATATCTGCTGATTCCTCTGTGTGATGATATCCTGCCTGATTCCTCTGTGTGATGATATCCTGCTGATTCCTCTGTGTGATGATATCCTGCTGATTCCTCTGTATGACGATATCCTGCTGATTCCTCTGTGTGATGATATTCTGCTGATTCCTCTGTGTGATGATATCCTGCTGATTCCTCTGTGTGATGATATCCTGCTGATTCCTCTGTGTGACGATATCCTGCTGATTCCTCTGTGTGATGATATTCTGCTGATTCCTCTGTGTGATGCTATCCTGCTGATTCCTCTGTGTGATGATATTCTGCCAATTCCTCCTTGTGATGATATTCTGCCTGATTCCTCTGTGTGATGATTTTCTGCTGATTCCTCTTTGTGATGATACACTGCCTGATTCCTCTGTGTGATGATATTCTGCCTGATTCCTCTGTATGATGATATCTTGCTGATTCCTCTGTGTGATGATATCCTGCTGATTCCTCTGTGTGATGATATCTGCTGATTCCTCTGTGTGATGATATCTGCCTGATTCCTCTGTGTGATTTATATTCTGCTGATTCCTCTTTGTGATGATATTCTGCTGATTCCTCTTTGTGATGATATCCTGCTGTTTCTTCTGTGTGATGATATCCTGCTGATTACTCTGTGTGATGATATCCTGCCTGATTACTCTGTGTGATGATATCCTGCTGATTCCTCTGTGTGATGATATCCTGCTGATTCCTCTGTGTGATGATATCCTGCCTGATTACTCTGTGTGATGATATCCTGCCTGATTACTCTGTGTGATGATATCCTGCCTGATTACTCTGTGTGATGATATTCTGCTGATTTCTCTGTGTGATGATATCCTGCTGATTCCTCTGTGTGATGATATCCTGCCTGATTCCTCTGTGTGATGATATTCTGTTGATTCCTCTATGTGATGATATTCTGCTGATTCCTCTGTTTGATGATATCCTGCTGATTCCTCTGTGTGATGATATCCTGCCTGATTCCTCTGTGTGATGATATCCTGCTGATTCCTCTGTGTGATGATATCCTGCCTGATTCCTCTGTGTGATGATATTCTGTCTGATTCCTCTGTGTGATGATATCTGCTGATTCCTCTGTGTGATGATATCTGCTGATTACTCTGTGTGATGATATCCTGCCTGATTCCTCTGTGTGATGATATTCTGTCTGATTCCTCTGTGTGATGATATCTGCTGATTCCTCTGTGTGATGATATTCTGCCTGATTACTCTGTGTGATTTATATTCTGCTGATTACTCTGTGTGATTTATATTCTGCTGATTCCTCTTTGTGATGATATCCTGCTGATTCCTCTTTGTGATGATATCCTGCTGATTCCTCTGTGTGATGATATTCTGCTGATTCCTCTGTGTGATGATATCCTGCTGATTCCTCTTTGTGATGATATCCTGCTGATTCCTCTGTGTGATGATATTCTGCTGATTCCTCTGTGTGATGATATCCTGCCTGATTACTCTGTGTGATGATATCTGCTGATTCCTCTGTGTGATGATATTCTGCTGATTCCTCTGTGTGATGATATTCTGCTGATTCCTCTGTGTGATGTTATCCTGCTGGTTCCTCTGTGTGATGATATCCTTCCGGATTTCTCTGTGTGATGATATCCTGCCTGATTTCTCTGTGTGATGATATTCTGCTGATTCCTCTGTGTGATGATATCTGCCTGATTACTCTGTGTGATGATATCTGCTGATTCCTCTGTGTGATGATATTCTGCTGATTCCTCTGTGTGATGATATTCTGCTGATTCCTCTGTGTGATGATATTCTGCTGATTCCTCTGTGTGATGTTATCCTGCTGGTTCCTCTGTGTGATGATATCCTTCCGGATTTCTCTGTGTGATGATATCCTGCCTGATTTCTCTGTGTGATGATATCCTGCTGATTCCTCTGTGTGATGATATCCTGCTGATTCCTCTGTGTGATGATATTCTGCCTGATTCCTCTGTGTGATGATATCTGCTGATTCCTCTGTGTGATGTTATCCTGCTGATTCCTCTGTGTGATGATATCCTGCCTGATTCCTCTGTGTGATGATATCCTGCCTGATTCCTCTGTGTGATGATATCCTGCCTGATTCCTCTGTATTATGATATCCTGCTGATTCCTCTGTGTGATGATATCCTGCTGATTCCTCTGTGTGATGATATCCTGCCTGATTCCTCTGTGTGATGATATCCTGCCTGATTCCTCTGTGTGATGATATCCTGCTGATTCCTCTGTGTTGATATTCTGCTGATTCCTCTGTGTGATGTTCCCTTAGCTGTTCCTGTAATGGATCCTATAAAGTCGGCACAGGACAAGGTCCATGCAGGGGAGATAATGAAGTTGTCCTGTAAGATCCATTCATTTTACCCGCCACCTGTAGAGGTCACATGGTCTACAGAAGATGGAGAGAGACTGGAGTCTATCATCAGTGATGTCCTACCTGACCAGTCCGGCCTCTGCCACCTCACCAGCACCATGAGTTACACCCCTACAATGAAGGACCAAGGAAAGACATTCATGTGTGATGTGAGACATAAAAGTACTGGATCCCTGAGATCAGCCATGTGGACCCTGGTGGATCTGGGTGAGTGGTGCGGCGCCATACGAGCGGTCACTTGTGTCACATTTAGTGGAGATATGTAATATCTGGCATTTTCTATTTAGATTTCTGTGATTCTGGCAATGGCCGCATGGAGAGATACTTTTGGCACCATAGCGCTTCATACACGGGGAAAAGATAGCACATGTCCTATTTTCCCCCGTGTGCACCACCGTATGCCGTGCATCTCAATGGAGAGGGGAGAGGTCACGAGAGGGGCATACGTCCGCCAGACATACGTTCATGTAAATGTAAACTAAGGGGTTCTTACTTCTCAAAATACATCAACTAGCATAAACCTTACCCCGTGCGATGTACCCGACTGATAGGATCTGGATCAGTAATGTAAATTGTGGACAACAGGAGAGAACCTTCTATTGTGCAGTGAGCTGATAATCCTGTGTCTGTCCAGTGCAGGGCTCACTATGGGGCAGGAGAAGCCTGGTCATGATGGCCATTGTAAACTCCTCCCAATCCTCCCACAATCGGGGGTGATGCTTCTAGATCTTTCTTCAAGCTCCCAGGTAGTGTGGGGTCACCTATCAGTGGTTTGTGCCATTTACTGTATTGAAAAGCAATATAATCAGTTACCTGGCAGGGATCGCTCTTTATAGGAGTCTGGAGAGTCTGCAGAATAATAAGTTACCCACAATCCAACACTTATCTGCTTGGCTACATTAAGGTAGAAAGAATCTAGTCTTTAAAACCAAAAACCTAGCTGGACACATGAGGTAGTAATAACGTACGCTCTTGGTGCTGCCTTTTTTGTATATATTTTACAACCATCTATTTCCATTTTGACATATACTCATATATATATGTACTGTACATACACTGCTCAAAAAGATAAAGGGAGTATAACATCCTAGATCGGACTTTGTTCTATACAAAGTTAAATGCGCTGACAACAAAATCACAAAAAAACCTGTATGACCTCCCTACAACTCCTCAACATGCTCCTGATGAGGCTCAGTAGTGTGTGTGGCCTCCATGTGCCTGTGTGACCTCTCTACAACACCTCGGCATGCTCCTGATGAGGATCAGTAATGTGTGTGGTCTCCATGTGCCTGTATGACCTCCCTACAAAACCTCGGGATGCTCCTGATGAGGCTCAGTATTGTGTGTGGCCTCCACGTGCCTGTGTGACCTCTCTACAACTCCTTGGCATTCTCCTGATGAGATCAGTAGTGTGTGTGGCCTCCACGTGCCTGTATGACCTCCCTACAACACCTCGGCATGCTCCTGATGAGGCTCAGTATTGTGTGGCCTCCACGTGCCTGTATGACCTCTCTGCAACACCTCGGCATGCTCCTGATGAGGCTCAGTATTGTGTGTGGCCTCCACGTGCCTGTATGTCCTACCTACAATACCTTGGCATGCTCCTGATGAGGCTCAGTATTGTGTGTGGCCTCCATATGCCTGTATGACCTCCCTACAACACCTCGGCATGCTCCTGATGAGGCTCAGTATTGTGTGGCCTCCAGGTGCCTGTATGACCTCCCTACAACACCTGGACATGCTCCTGATGAGGCTCAGTATTGTGTGTGACCTCCACGTGCCTGTATGACCTCCCTATAATGCCTCGGCATGCTCCTGATGAGATCAGTATTGTGTGTGGCCTCCACGTGCCTGTATGACGTCCCTACAACACCTCGGCATGCTCCTGATGAGATCAGTATTGTGTGTGGCCTCCACGTGCCTGTATGACCTCCCTACAACACCTGGGCATGCTCCTGATGAGGATCAGTATTGTGTGTGACCTCCACGTGCCTGTATGACCTCCCTATAATGCCTCGGCATGCTCCTGATGAGGCTCAGTATTGTGTGTGACCTCCACGTGCCTGTATGACCTCCCTACAACACCTGTGCATGCTCCTGATGAGGCTCAGTATTGTGTGCGGCTTCCACGTGCCTGTATGACCTCCCTACAACGCTTCGGCATGCTCCTGATAAGGTTGTGGGTGGTCTCCTGAAAGATCGCCTCTCAGACCTAGACTAAAGCATCTGCCTACTCCTGGACAGTCTGTGCTGCAAAATGACCTTGGGTGGATGGAGCGGGGGTGATGTTATGTGCAGAAGTATATGGTTGGGTATCATCAGCATAAAGATCTACTAATGGTTTGTCCAATGGGGGCCGTAAAGAGGAAAAAGAGAAGAGGACCTAGGACTGATCAGTACAAGGAAGAGGAGACAAGAGAGAAGGAGACACTAAAAGCGCGGTCAGAAAGCGAGGAGAACCAAGAGAGTGCAGTGTCCTTCAGGCCAATAGAGCGAAGCTTCCTGAGGAGGAGCTGGTGGTCCACAGTATCAAAAGCTGCCAAGAGATTAAGAAGAACCAGGAGAGAATAGTAACCTTAGGATTTAGTAGTCAGGAGATCATTGGAGACTTTAGAAAGACCAGTTTCTGTGGAATGTATGAAAAACAGATTGTGAGGCGAAAAGGAGGGAGCTAGCAGAGAGATAGAGGTAAGTTGAGAAAGATCCAGGAGTTTGGAGATGAAAGAGAGATTAGAGACTGGTCAGTAGACTGGTCAGAGATTAGAGACTGGTCAGTAGTAGTCACTGAATGGGTCCAGGGAGGGATTTTTTAGTAATGGTTTTATAACAGCTTGCTTGAAAGAGGAGGGAAAGACGCCATAAGAGTGAGATTCAAAATTTTTGAGTTGACTGCTCGTGAGAGGAACTGTATGAGATGTGAGGGGATGGGGTCACTAACACAGGTAGTGTGGAGAGCAGAGAAAAAGAGCTGGGAAACTTCTTCCTCTGTGACTGGATCAATGGAAGACAGTGAAAAGGATGAGGTACTAGGGGTAAGGGGATCCTGTTGGATACAATCAATTTTGTCTTTAAAGTAGTTGGGCAGGTCTTCAGCCCTAAGGTCTTTGACCGGTGGAGAAATACCATATTAGAATGGTGAAATAGACCTGTTTGGCAATGTGAATGGCAGAGTTATAGGTTCTAAGCCTAAATTTGAAGTTTAGAAAGTCTGCAGATGTGCTCAATTTTCTCATCAGATGTTCTGGAGCTACTGGAGGAAACTGGTTTTGTATGTGTGCCAAGGTTGCCAAAGAGTCTGGGTTGAAAATTTCAGATAGAAAGTGGTGCCATCTCATTGTCAGCATGCGAGATCTGTGGATCCTCTGTACCACTGAGGGAGGTGGTAGTAGCTGACACCTAGGACTGGAATCTAAGAGGCACCTGGCCTTCACCAGCGAGATGCTCTTGCTGCGGCGGAGTACCACCAGGTCGTTCCACAGGCGTGACTAGCCCGCGGTGGCAGCCAAGGTCGAGCTACCTTTCTAGGAGACAGTCTCGTGGTCAGGTTCAGGCACAGGTCAGGGCCTGCGGCAGAGATGCAAGGTCAAGTCCAATCTGAGGTCAGCAACGGGAGATCGAGACAGAATGGAAAGGGGAACACAGACAAGGACTGGAATACACAAGAGCACGAGAGCAGAACCACACGAACAGGAACACAGGAGCACGGGAATAGGAACGCAGGAACACACAGGAACGTAGGAACAGAAACCAGGAACTCAGGAATACTCGGGGATATCGCAGGGGAGCTTTCTCTTTGGCAAGGCACTCAAAGATCCGGCAAGGCAGGAAGGGAGGTGCCAGATTATAAGGAGAAGGTGTTCAGCCACTGCACCAATTAGCGGTGCACTGGCTCTTTAAATTTCTGCCAGCCAATGCACGCGTGCCTAGGAGGTGGGGATGCGCTCGATCGGCCGTCCGCTGGAGAGCAGGAGCCAGGACAGGTGAGTCTGAGGCCGCGGCTGGAGCGGGAGCACACAGAGGGACACAGGTGCGACCAAAACAGGGATTGCGGGAGAACCCATGACAGTATCCCCCCTTTGGCCTCCCCCTCTTCTTGGGCCTCAGAAATCGCTGAAGCAGGCTGTTATCCAGGACGTTATCCTCTGGCTCCCACGATCTCTCCTCAGGACCAAATCCCTTCCAGTCTCTTCACCATCTTCATGTGGAGGATCTCCTTCACCTCGAAGACTTCGGTGGAATCCGCCTGGGGCGCCAGAGGAGGAGGAACTTGCCGGGCGAAGCAGTTCAAGATGACTGGCTTGAGGAGAAAAATGTGGAAGGAGTTGGGTATGCGCATGCTAGGAGGCAGTCGCAATTTGTAGGCTACTGGTTGATGCGACTGAGGACTTCAAATGGACCCAAGAACCGGGGTCCCAATTTGTAGCTAGGGATCTTCGACCGGACATATCTGGAGGATAACCAGACCTTGTCACCAGGAGTGAAAACAGGAGGTGGTCTGCGTTTTTTGTCCGCTGGACGCTTGGTCTGGGCAGAAGCTCGGAGCAATAAAGTACAGGCTTGTTCCCAGATAGCTTTTAGAACCTGTACCAAGTCATCCACAGCAGGAACATCAGCAGACACGGGTTACGGAAAAGGGGGCCATGGAAGCAGTCCATAATTAATAAAGAAGGGAGCAGAACTGGCAGAAGTGGAGTCCAGGGAATTGTAGGAGAATTCCGCCCATGGAAGAGAAACCCAGGTGTCCCGACGGGCGGACACAAAGCCGCGGAGGTAGCAACCCAACGTCTGATTCACCCTCTCTACTTGTCCATTAGACTGAGGGTGATAGGCGGAAGAATAGTCCAATAGACCAACTGCAGCTGGTTACACAGAGATCTCCAGAACTTGGACACAAACTAAACACCTCAATCTGTAATGATGTGCTGGGGAAGGCCATGTAACCAGAAGATGTGCTGGAAGAAGAGACTGGCAAGATGTGCAGCAGAAGGCAAACCTAGCAGAGTGACAAAATGGTACATCTTAGAAAAGCGGTCAGTCACCACCCAGATGACGGTGCTTCCAGATGATGGCGACAGATCTGTAATAAAGTCCATAGGCACATGAGACACGGGTAACAGCAACAGAAGACCAGCAGGTTTTTTTCGTGAGGGCTTATTGCGGACACAAGAGGCACGGGAACCCAAAAAAGCCCGAAAGTCCTTGACCAAGTCAGGCCACCAATAGCATCAGGAAATAAGGGCCACAGAGTTCTGCACCCCAGGGTGCCCAGCCACATGAGAAGAATGTCCCCAAGTCAGGATCCTCTTTCGAAGACCAGGTTGCACATAAGTCTTGCCAGGAGGTAGTTGCCGGAGGTCCACCGGTGCTTCTAGTGCAAGTCTCTCTGGAAGAACTATATGTTTCGGAGCAGAGTCCCCCCCCCCCCCCCCCCATAACATCGAAAGCACAAGACAAGGCATCAGCTTTGATGTTTTTCTCAGCAGGACAAAAATCTGAAAGTCAAAGAGGGAAAAGAAGAGGGACCACCGGGCTTGACGCGGGTTTAATTGATGAGCTGCCTGAAGATATTGAAGGTTCTTGTGGACAATGTAAATGCTAACTGGAAGAAGATAGTGCCATTCTTCCAAGGCAAGCTTGATATCCAGAAGCTCACAAAAAGAATCTCCAAAAGAATAGTTTCACTTGGCGGGGGAGAAAGTTCAGCCCTTAGGCCCCTTCTGGGTAAGGACCGCCCCAGCTCCCACAGAGGAGGCATCAACTTCCACAAGGAAAGGCTTTTCAGTCTGGTAAGAACAGGTAACAGGTAAGAACTGATGCAGAGGAAAAGACAGTCTTTAATTTCGTGAAGGCCTCCTCTCCTGCGGGAGACCAGACATGAGAATTGGCATCTTTCTTTGTAAGCGCCACCATCGGGGCTACCAGAGACAAGAAATGTGGGATAAATTGTCTATAATAGTCTGCAATGCCCAGAAATCTTTGAATGTCACGTAGTCCCACTGGGCGTGGCCATTGAAGAACCGCAGATAACTTGGCAGGATCCATCTGCAAGCGTTTATCAGAGATTATGAAGCCGAGGAATGGAAGGCTCTTCTGATGATACTGGCATTTGTCCAGTTTGGCGTAGAGATGGTTAACCTTGAGGCAGCTGAGCTCTTGCCGTACGTGGGACTGGTGGGACTCGAGATCCGCAGACTACACAAGGATATAATCCAGGTATACCACAACGCAACTGTACAACAAGTCCCTGAAGATGTCATTAACAAACTCCTGAAAAACGGCTGGTGCATTACAAAGTCCAAAAGGCATAACTAAATATTCAAATTGTCCATCACAGGTGTTAAAGGCGGTCTTCCACCCATCCCCTTTCCTGATGCAGATGAAGTTGTAGGCCCCACGAAGACCACGATAGTCTCTACAGGGGCGGAAAGAGCCATCCTTCTTGGTGACAAAAAAGAAACCTGCGCCAACTGGAGAGGAGGATTTGCATATGAAGCCCCTTTGCAGATTCTCTTTGATGTACTATCCACCCGCAAAGGAGAGGAGCCGGGCAGCAGATCGATGGGGCAATCGTAGGGACAATGTGGAGGAAGAGTCACAGCCTGCTTTTTGGGGAACACATCTCTGAAGTCCAGGTATGGAGCGGGAAGCCTCTCCAGAGGCTTGAGAGACAATGTCGAAGTCCTGACAGGTATGGGATGAGGAACCTCCATACAGTGTGAGGAACAATCCGGAACCCAACAGAGAATTTTCCCAGAAGACCAGTCCAGCACAGGGGCATTACGCTGCAACCAGGGGAGACCCTGCAGGAGAGCGGAAGTGCATTAGGGTAGCACAAACAAAGAAAGTATCTCTCTATGTAGGGCACCAACCTGCAGGAGAAGGGGTTCCGTGTGGAACCAGATGGGCATGGAGAGAATCTGGCCACTGACCGAGGCAATGGACAATGATTTCTCGAGACAAACCACAGGGAAGTGACGCTGGGAGACCAGGGCAGCATTCACAAAGTTCGCTGCAGAGCCCGAATCCAGGAACCAGAGCTGAGCAGCACGGGAATGTTCAATCTTGGAGAAGCCTCTCTCTCACCTAGGGACATGTCTCCCATTAAGCCAAGGTGATAACCAGAAGCTGGGGACGAATGGGACACGTTTTGAGAAGATGTCCAGGAGAGGCACAATAAAGGCAGAGGTTCTTGAGCCGGGATTTACCTACTTGCATGGGTTCCTCAGCAGCAGGGATAACTGGAAGGTAGGCGGGTTTTTGAAAAACAGGTGCCAAGCGAGATAAGCGTTGGACCTAAGATTGGGCCTGTTCCAAGCACAGTTTCTCGGAACGCTCAGAAAAATGAATATCTATCCGAGTGGCCAGTGAGATGAGATGGCAAGTCCCAGGCAGACAGAGTGTCCTTAACGTGGCCAGAAAGTCCCTTTTTGAAGGACGCCATGAAAGCCACTTTGTTCCAGGATAACTCAGAAGCCAGGGTGCGAAAAAGGACAGCATAGTCACCCAAAGATTCGCCTTGCGTTAGGTTCAGCAATGCCATCTCAGCCGATGATGCACAGGCAGGTTACTCGGAAACTGACTCGGAACTCTGTGAAGAAGGAGGGCGTGTCAGCTGTGATAAGATTCTTTCTGTCCCAGAGGGGTGTCGCCCATGCCTGGGCTTTCCTGGATAGAAGACTGATGACAAACGCCACCTTGGACCACTCAGAGACAAACTGTGAAGGCATAAGCTCAATATGCAGGGAGCATTGGGTGATGAAGCCCTTGCACAGTTTGGAATCCCAGTCATATTTAGACGGTAAAGAGACTCTCAGCCTGGGTTCAGCAAGAGGCAAGCAATCAGAAGAAATGGGTAGAGCTGCTGACCCTTTCTGTGGCGGATGCGGCTGGGAAGTCCATAGATGTTGCAGCATGAAGGTGATCTGATCAAGAAGCTGACCTGTCGAGCCAGAAGAATATTGATATCTGGCAGCTCAGGTAACGGAACCTTGGCGGGATCCATGGCTGGTTACTGTCAGGATGAGGGATCTGTGGATCCACTGGGTCATCGTGGGAGGTGGTGCTAGCCGACACCTGGGACCGGAATCTAAGTTGCACCTCGTCTTCAGAGCAAAGCGGGATGGTCTTGCTGTGGGTACCACCAGGTCATTCCACAGGTGTGACTAGCCAGTGGTGGCAGCCAAGGCCAAGGCAGAAGGGAAACGGGAACACAGACACGGATTGGAACACACAGGAGCATGTGAACAGGAAAGCACAGGAGCATGGGAGCAGGAATGCAGGAACACGGGAACAGGAATGCAGGATAACACAGGAGCACGCGAACAGTAACGTAGGAACACACAGGAATTCTCAGGGATATCACAGGGGAGCGTTCTCTTTGGCAAGGCACTCAAAGATCCGGTGAGGCAGGAAGGGAGGTGCCGGATTATAAGGAGAAGGTGTTCAGCCAGTGCACCAATCAGCGGTGCGCTGGCCCTTTAAATCTCCAACAGCCGGCAGGGACACACGCGTACGGCAGTCTGCTGGGAAGCAGGAGCCGGGACAGGCGAGTCCGGGGCCGCGGCTGGAGTGGGGTCACGCGGAGGGACACGGGTGCGCCCGCGAACCGAGACTGCGCCCGCGGGAGCAACTGTGACACTCATGTAGGGCGCTTTTGACAGTATGATTATAATAGGTAGTATCTGAGTTGGGACAGATGAAGGAGGAGATAGAAGTCAAGGTTTCTGTGAGTTGGTGAGTGTTAATGGCACATGGGTTCTGGCAGATACGATAAGTTGATGATTTTTCTAAAAGGGTGAAGGTTTGTTGACAGTAAAAGAAAGGAGGTTATGGTCTGAAAGTGGAAAGGACGAATTTGTAACATTAGATATTGAAAAAAGTCAGGAGAAGACCAAGTCTAGGGTGTTTCCCTCATTATGAGTGGGGGAATCGGAGAGTTGTGAAAGACCTAGAGAAGTAGTAAGCGATTAGAGCTGAGAGGCAGGAGGGGAGATAGGAGTGTTATGGTCTCACAGGATAGAAAGTAAGGGAGCCAAGAGGGTGTGGACCTTAAAAGATGGGATGGTGAGAGAGGGTACAGGAGGAATGACCTGAAAGAGGAATGTGGAGAGGGAGTTTGCCTACCCCTCTTCCCTGCCTATTCTCAGGTCTGGAGCAGTGAGAAAAGTGCAAGCCACCATAGGGCAAAGCAGTGTGTGAGGCAGAGTCATTCTGCTGGATAGAACGAGCATCTGTTCTATATGACATGTGGATGACTCCATACTGTACTGTATATATCCCCCGTTATTCTATGTCACACATGGCTGACTCCATACTGTACTGTATATATCCCCGTTATTCTATGTCACACATGGCTGACTCCATACTGTACTGTATATATCCCCGTTATTCTATGTCACACATGGCTGACTCCATACTGTACTGTATATATCCCCTGTTATTCTATATCACACGTGGCTGACTCCATACTGTACTGTACATGACCTCTCTGTTATTCTATATCACACATGGCTGACTCCATACTGTACTGTATATGACCTCTCTGTTATTCTATATCACATGTGGATGACTCCATACTGTACTGTATATGACCCCTCTGTTATTCTATATCACACATGGCTGACTCCATACTGTACTGTATATGACCCCTCTGTTATTCTATATCACACGTGACTGACTCCATACTGTACTGTATATGACCCCTCTGTTATTCTATATCACACGTAGCTGACTCCATACTGTACTGTATATGACCCCTCTTATTCTATATCACACGTGGCTGACTCTATACTGTACTGTATATGACCTCTCTGTTATTCTATATCACATGTGGCTGACTCCATACTGTACTGTATATGACCTCTCTGTTATTCTATATCACATGTGGCTGACTCCATACTGTTCTGTATATGACCCCTCTGTTATTCTATATCACCCGTGGCTGACTCCATACTGTACTGTATATGACCCCTCTGTTATTCTATATCACCCGTAGGTGACTCCATACTGTACTGTATATGACCCCTCTGTTATTCTATATCACCCGTGGCTGACTCCATACTGTACTGTATATGACCCCTCTGTTATTCTATATCACACGTGGCTGACTCCATACTGTACTGTATATGACTCCTCTGTTATTCTATATCACACGTAGTCGACTCCATACTGTACTGTATATGGCCCCTCTTATTCTATATCACACATGGCTGACTCTATACTGTACTGTATATGACCTCTCTGTTATTCTATATCACACGTGGCTGACTCCATACTGTACTGTATATGACCTCTCTGTTATTCTATATCACATGTGGATGACTCCATACTGTACTGTATATGACCCCTCTGTTATTCTATATCACACGTAGCTGACTCCATACTGTACTGTATATGACCCCTCTTATTCTATATCACACGTGGCTGACTCTATACTGTACTGTATATGACCTCTCTGTTATTCTATATCACATGTGGCTGACTCCATACTGTACTGTATATGACCCCTCTGTTATTCTATATCACACATGGCTGACTCCATACTGTACTGTATATATCCCCTGTTATTCTATATCACACGTGGCTGACTCCATACTGTACTGTATATGACCCCTCTGTTATTCTATATCACATGTGGCTGACTCCATACTGTACTGTATATGATCCCTCTTATTCTATATCACACATGGCTGACTCTATACTGTACTGTATATGACCCCTCTGTTATTCTATATCACACGTGACTGACTCCATACTGTACTGTATATGACCTCTCTGTTATTCTATATCACATGTGGCTGACTCCATACTGTACTGTATATGACCCCTCTGTTATTCTATATCACACGTGGCTGACTCCATACTGTACTGTATATGACCTCTCTGTTATTCTATATCACACGTGGCTGACTCCATACTGTACTGTATATGACCCCTCTTATTCTATATCACACGTGGCTGACTCCATACTGTACTGTATATGACTCCTCTGTTATTCTATATCACACGTGGCTGACTCCATACTGTACTGTATATGACCCCTCTGTTATTCTATATCACACATGGCTGACTCCATACTGTACTGTATATGACCCCTCTGTTATTCTATATCACACGTGGCTGACTCCATACTGTACTGTATATGACTCCTCTGTTATTCTATATCACACGTAGCTGACTCCATACTGTACTGTATATGACCCCTCTGTTATTCTATATCACAGGTGGCTGACTCCATACTGTACTGTATATATCCCCCCGTTATTCTATATCACACATGGCTGACTCCATACTGTACTGTATATGACTCCTCTGTTATTCTATATCACATGTGGCTGACTCTATACTGTACTGTATATGACCCCTCTGTTATTCTATATCACACGTGGCTGACTCCATACTGTACTGTATATGACCCCTCTGTTATTCTATATCACATGTGGCTGACTCCATACTGTACTGTATATGACCCCTCTTATTCTATATCACACGTGGCTGACTCCATACTGTACTGTATATGACCTCTCTGTTATTCTATATCACATGTGGATGACTCCATACTGTACTGTATATGACCCCTCTGTTATTCTATATCACACGTGGCTGACTCCATACTGTACTGTATATGACTCCTCTGTTATTCTATATCACACGTAGTCGACACCATACTGTACTGTATATGGCCCCTCTTATTCTATATCACACATGGCTGACTCTATACTGTACTGTATATGACCTCTCTGTTATTCTATATCACACGTGGCTGACTCCATACTGTACTGTATATGACCTCTCTGTTATTCTATATCACATGTGGATGACTCCATACTGTACTGTATATGACCCCTCTGTTATTCTATATCACACGTAGCTGACTCCATACTGTACTGTATATGACCCCTCTTATTCTATATCACACGTGGCTGACTCTATACTGTACTGTATATGACCTCTCTGTTATTCTATATCACATGTGGCTGACTCCATACTGTACTGTATATGACCCCTCTGTTATTCTATATCACACATGGCTGACTCCATACTGTACTGTATATATCCCCTGTTATTCTATATCACACGTGGCTGACTCCATACTGTACTGTATATGACCCCTCTGTTATTCTATATCACATGTGGCTGACTCCATACTGTACTGTATATGATCCCTCTTATTCTATATCACACATGGCTGACTCTATACTGTACTGTATATGACCCCTCTGTTATTCTATATCACACGTGACTGACTCCATACTGTACTGTATATGACCTCTCTGTTATTCTATATCACATGTGGCTGACTCCATACTGTACTGTATATGACCCCTCTGTTATTCTATATCACACGTGGCTGACTCTATACTGTACTGTATATGACCTCTCTGTTATTCTATATCACACGTGGCTGACTCCATACTGTACTGTATATGACCCCTCTTATTCTATATCACACGTGGCTGACTCCATACTGTACTGTATATGACTCCTCTGTTATTCTATATCACACGTGGCTGACTCCATACTGTACTGTATATGACCCCTCTGTTATTCTATATCACACATGGCTGACTCCATACTGTACTGTATATGACCCCTCTGTTATTCTATATCACACGTGGCTGACTCCATACTGTACTGTATATGACTCCTCTGTTATTCTATATCACACGTAGCTGACTCCATACTGTACTGTATATGACCCCTCTGTTATTCTATATCACAGGTGGCTGACTCCATACTGTACTGTATATATCCCCCCGTTATTCTATATCACACATGGCTGACTCCATACTGTACTGTATATGACTCCTCTGTTATTCTATATCACATGTGGCTGACTCTATACTGTACTGTATATGACCCCTCTGTTATTCTATATCACACGTGGCTGACTCCATACTGTACTGTATATGACCCCTCTGTTATTCTATATCACATGTGGCTGACTCCATACTGTACTGTATATGACCCCTCTGTTATTCTATATCACACGTGGCTGACTCCATACTGTACTGTATATGACCCCTCTGTTATTCTATATCACACGTAGCTGACTCCATACTGTACTGTATATATCCCCTGTTATTCTATATCACACGTGGCTGACTCCATACTGTACTGTATATGACCCCTCTGTTATTCTATATCACACATGGCTGACTCTATACTGTACTGTATATGACCCCTCTGTTATTCTATATCACACGTAGCTGACTCCATACTGTACTGTATATATCCCCTGTTATTCTATATCACACGTGGCTGACTCCATACTGTACTGTATATGACCCCTCTGTTATTCTATATCACACATGGCTGACTCCATACTGTACTGTATATGACTCCTCTGTAATTCTATATCACACGTGGCTGACTCCATACTGTACTGTATATGACCCCTCTGTTATTCTATATCACACGTGGCTGACTCCATACTGTACTGTATATGACCCCTCTGTTATTCTATATCACACGTGGCTGACTCCATACTGTACTGTATATGACCCCTCTGTTATTCTATATCACACGTGGCTGACTCCATACTGTACTGTATATGACCCATCTGTTATTCTATATCACATGTGGCTGACTCCATACTGTACTGTATATGACCTCTCTGTTATTCTATATCACATGTGGATGACTCCATACTGTACTGTATATGACCCCTCTGTTATTCTATATCACACGTGGCTGACTCCATACTGTACTGTATATGACCCCTCTGTTATTCTATATCACACGTGGCTGACTCCATACTATACTGTATATGACCCCTCTGTTATTCTATATCACATGTGGCTGACTCCATACTGTACTGTATATGACCCCTCTGTTATTATATATCACACATGGCTGACTCCATTTTGTACTGTATATGACCCCTCTGTTATTCTATATCACACGTGGCTGACTCCATACTGTACTGTATATGACTCCTTTTATTCTATATCACACGTGGCTGACTCCATACTGTACTGTATATGACCTCTCTGTTATTCTATATCACACATGGCTGACTCCATACTGTACTGTATATGACCTCTCTGTTATTCTATATCACACGTGGCTGACTCCATACTGTACTGTATATGACTCCTCTGTTATTCTATATCACACATGGCTGACTCCATGCTATACTGTATATGACCCCTCTGTTATTCTATATCACACGTGGCTGACTCCATACTATACTGTATATGACCCCTCTGTTATTCTATATCACACATGGCTGACTCCATACTGTACTGTATATATCCCCTGTTATTCTATATCACACGTGGCTGACTCCATACTGTACTGTATATATCCCCTGTTATTCTATATCACACGTGGCTGACTCCATACTTTACTGTATATGACCCCTCTGTTATTCTATATCACACATGGCTGACTCCATACTGTACTGTATATGACCCCTCTGTTATTCTATATCACACATGGCTGACTCCATACTGTATTGTATATGACTCCTGTTATTCTATATCACACGTGGCTGACTCCATACTGTACTGTATATGACCCCTCTTATTCTATATCACATGTGGCTGACTCCATACTGTACTGTATATGACCCCTCTGTTATTCTATATAACATGTGGCTGACTCCATACTGTACTGTATATGACCCCTCTGTTATTCTATATCACACGTGGCTGACTCCATACTGTACTGTATATGACCCCTCTGTTATTCTATATCACATGTGGCTGACTCCATACTATACTGTATATGACCCCTCTGTTATTCTATATCACACATGGCTGACTCCATACTGTACTGTATATGACCCCTCTGTTATTCTATATCACACGTGGCTGACTCCATACTGTACTGTATATGACCCCTCTTATTCTATATCACATGTGGCTGACTCCATACTGTACTGTATATGACCCCTCTGTTATTCTATATCACATGTGGCTGACTCCATACTGTACTGTATATGACCCCTCTTATTCTATATCACATGTGGCTGACTCCATACTGTACTGTATATGACCCCTCTGTTATTCTATATCACATGTGGCTGACTCCATACTGTACTGTATATGACTCCTGTTATTCTATATCACACATGGCTGACTCTATACTGAACTGTATATGACCCCTCTGTTATTCTATATCACACATGGCTGACTCCATACTGTACTGTATATGACTCCTCTGTTATTCTATATCACACGTGGCTGACTCCATGCTATACTGTATATGAACCCTCTGTTATTCTATATCACACATGGCTGACTCCATACTGTACTGTATATGACTCCTCTGTTATTCTATATCACACGTGGCTGACTCCATACTGTACTGTATATGACCCCTCTTATTCTATATCACATGTGGCTGACTCCATACTGTACTGTATATGACCCCTCTGTTATTCTATATCACACATGGCTGACTCCATACTGTACTGTATATGACCTCTCTGTTATTCTATATCACACATGGCTGACTCCATACTGTACTGTATATATCCCCTGTTATTCTATATCACACGTGGCTGACTCCATACTGTACTGTATATATCCCCTGTTATTCTATATCACACGTGGCTGACTCCATACTATACTGTATATGACCCCTCTGTTATTCTATATCACACATGGCTGACTCCATACTGTACTGTATATGACCCCTCTGTTATTCTATATCACACATGGCTGACTCCATACCGTACTGTATATGACTCCTGTTATTCTATATCACACGTGGCTGACTCCATACTGTACTGTATATGACCCCTCTTATTCTATATCACATGTGGCTGACTCCATACTGTACTGTATATGACCCCTCTGTTATTCTATATCACACATGGCTGACTCTATACTGTACTGTATATGACCCCTCTGTTATTCTATATCACATGTGGCTGACTCCATACTGTACTGTATATGACCCCTCTGTTATTCTATATCACACGTGGCTGACTCCATACTGTACTGTATATGACCCCTCTGTTATTCTATATCACACGTGGCTGACTCCATACTGTACTGTATATGACCCCTCTTATTCTATATCACATGTGGCTGACTCTATACTGTACTGTATATGACCCCTCTGTTATTCTATATCACACATGGCTGACTCCATACTGTACTGTATATGACTCCTCTGTTATTCTATATCACACGTGGCTGACTCCATGCTATACTGTATATGACCCCTCTGTTATTCTATATCACACATGGCTGACTCCATACTGTACTGTATATGACCCCTCTGTTATTCTATATCACACGTGGCTGACTCCATACTGTACTGTATATGACCCCTCTGTTATTCTATATCACACATGGCTGACTCCATACTGTACTGTATATATCCCCTGTTATTCTATATCACACATGGCTGACTCCATACTGTACTGTATATGACCCCTCTGTTATTCTATATCACACGTAGCTGACTCCATACTGTACTGTATATATCCCCTGTTATTCTATATCACACGTGGCTGACTCCATACTGTACTGTATATGACCCCTCTGTTATTCTATATCACATGTGGCTGACTCCATACTGTACTGTATATGACCCCTCTTATTCTATATCACACATGGCTGACTCCATACTGTACTGTATATATCCCCCGTTATTCTATATCACACATGGCTGACTCCATACTGTACTGTATATGACTCCTCTGTTATTCTATATCACATGTGGCTGACTCTATACTGTACTGTATATGACCCCTCTGTTATTCTATATCACACGCAGCTGACTCCATACTGTACTGTATATATCCCCTGTTATTCTATATCACACGTGGCTGACTCCATACTGTACTGTATATGACCCCTCTGTTATTCTATATCACACATGGCTGACTCCATACTGTACTGTAAATGACTCCTCTGTAATTCTATTTTACACGTGGCTGACTCCATACTGTACTGTATATGACCCCTCTGTTATTATATATCACACATGGCTGACTCCATACTGTACTGTATATGACCCCTCTGTTATTCTATATCACACGTGGCTGACTCCATACTGTACTGTATATGACTCCTTTTATTCTATATCACACGTGGCTGACTCCATACTGTACTGTATATGACCTCTCTGTTATTCTATATCACACATGGCTGACTCCATACTGTACTGTATATGACCTCTCTGTTATTCTATATCACACGTGGCTGACTCCATACTGTACTGTATATGACCCCTCTGTTATTCTATATCACACATGGCTGACTCCATACTGTACTGTATATGACCCCTCTGTTATTCTATATCACACATGGCTGACTCCATACTGTACTGTATATGACTCCTGTTATTCTATATCACATGTGGCTGACTCCATACTGTACTGTATATGACTCCTCTGTTATTCTATATCACACATGGCTGACTCTATACTGTACTGTATATGACCCCTCTGTTATTCTATATCACATGTGGCTGACTCCATACTGTACTGTATATGACCCCTCTGTTATTCTATATCACACGTGGCTGACTCCATACTGTACTGTATATGACCCCTCTGTTATTCTATATCACATGTGGCTGACTCCATACTGTACTGTATATGACTCCTGTTATTCTATATCACACATGGCTGACTCTATACTGTACTGTATATGACCCCTCTGTTATTCTATATCACACGTGGCTGATTCCATACTGTACTGTATATGACTCCTCTGTTATTCTATATCACACGTGGCTGACTCTATACTGTACTGTATATGACCCCTCTGTTATTCTATATCACATGTGGCTGACTCCATACTGTACTGTATATGACCTCTCTGTTATTCTATATCACATGTGGCTGACTCCATACTGTACTGTATATGACTCCTCTGTTATTCTATATCACACGTGGCTGACTCCATGCTATACTGTATATGACCCCTCTGTTATTCTATATCACATGTGGCTGACTCCATACTATACTGTATATGACCTCTCTGTTATTCTATATCACATGTGGCTGACTCCATACTGTACTGTATATGACCCCTCTGTTATTCTATATCACACGTGGCTGACTCCATACAGTACTGTATATGACTCCTCTGTTATTCTATATCACACATGGCTGACTCCATACTGTACTGTATATGACTCCTCTGTTATTCTATATCACACGTGGCTGACTCCATACTGTACTGTATATGACTCCTCTGTTATTTTATATCACACGTGGCTGACTCCATACTGTACTGTATATGACTCCTCTGTTATTCTATATCACACGTGGCTGACTCCATACTGTACTGTATATGACTCCTCTGTTATTCTATATCACACGTGGCTGACTCCATACTGTACTGTATATGACTCCTCTGTTATTTTATATCACACATGGCTGACTCCATACTGTACTGTATATGACTCCTCTGTTATTCTATATCACATGTGGCTGACTCCATACTGTACTGTATATGACTCCTCTGTTATTCTATATCACACATGGCTGACTCCATACTGTACTGTATATGACTCCTCTGTTATTCTATATCACACATGGCTGACTCCATACTGTACTGTATATGACCCCTCTGTTATTCTATATCACACGTGGCTGACTCTATACTGTACTGTATATGACCCCTCTGTTATTCTATATCACACGTGGCTGACTCCATACTGTACTGTATATGACCCCTCTGTTCTATATCACACATGGCTGACTCCATACTGTACTGTATATGACCCCTCTGTTATTCTATATCACACGTGGCTGACTCCATACTGTACTGTATATGACCCCTCTTATTCTATATCACACGTGGCTGACTCCATACTGTACTGTATATGACCCCTCTGTTATTCTATATCACACGTGGCTGACTCCATACTGTACTGTATATGACCCCTCTGTTATTCTATATCACACGTAGCTGACTCCATACTGTACTGTATATATCCCCTGTTATTCTATATCACACGTGGCTGACTCCATACTGTACTGTATATGACCCCTCTGTTATTCTATATCACACATGGCTGACTCTATACTGTACTGTATATGACCCCTCTGTTATTCTATATCACACGTAGCTGACTCCATACTGTACTGTATATATCCCCTGTTATTCTATATCACACGTGGCTGACTCCATACTGTACTGTATATGACCCCTCTGTTATTCTATATCACACATGGCTGACTCCATACTGTACTGTATATGACTCCTCTGTAATTCTATATCACACGTGGCTGACTCCATACTGTACTGTATATGACCCCTCTGTTATTCTATATCACACGTGGCTGACTCCATACTGTACTGTATATGACCCCTCTGTTATTCTATATCACACGTGGCTGACTCCATACTGTACTGTATATGACCCCTCTGTTATTCTATATCACACGTGGCTGACTCCATACTGTACTGTATATGACCCATCTGTTATTCTATATCACATGTGGCTGACTCCATACTGTACTGTATATGACCTCTCTGTTATTCTATATCACATGTGGATGACTCCATACTGTACTGTATATGACCCCTCTGTTATTCTATATCACACGTGGCTGACTCCATACTGTACTGTATATGACCCCTCTGTTATTCTATATCACACGTGGCTGACTCCATACTATACTGTATATGACCCCTCTGTTATTCTATATCACATGTGGCTGACTCCATACTGTACTGTATATGACCCCTCTGTTATTATATATCACACATGGCTGACTCCATTTTGTACTGTATATGACCCCTCTGTTATTCTATATCACACGTGGCTGACTCCATACTGTACTGTATATGACTCCTTTTATTCTATATCACACGTGGCTGACTCCATACTGTACTGTATATGACCTCTCTGTTATTCTATATCACACATGGCTGACTCCATACTGTACTGTATATGACCTCTCTGTTATTCTATATCACACGTGGCTGACTCCATACTGTACTGTATATGACTCCTCTGTTATTCTATATCACACATGGCTGACTCCATGCTATACTGTATATGACCCCTCTGTTATTCTATATCACACGTGGCTGACTCCATACTATACTGTATATGACCCCTCTGTTATTCTATATCACACATGGCTGACTCCATACTGTACTGTATATATCCCCTGTTATTCTATATCACACGTGGCTGACTCCATACTGTACTGTATATATCCCCTGTTATTCTATATCACACGTGGCTGACTCCATACTTTACTGTATATGACCCCTCTGTTATTCTATATCACACATGGCTGACTCCATACTGTACTGTATATGACCCCTCTGTTATTCTATATCACACATGGCTGACTCCATACTGTATTGTATATGACTCCTGTTATTCTATATCACACGTGGCTGACTCCATACTGTACTGTATATGACCCCTCTTATTCTATATCACATGTGGCTGACTCCATACTGTACTGTATATGACCCCTCTGTTATTCTATATCACACATGGCTGACTCTATACTGTACTGTATATGACCCCTCTGTTATTCTATATAACATGTGGCTGACTCCATACTGTACTGTATATGACCCCTCTGTTATTCTATATCACACGTGGCTGACTCCATACTGTACTGTATATGACCCCTCTGTTATTCTATATCACATGTGGCTGACTCCATACTATACTGTATATGACCCCTCTGTTATTCTATATCACACATGGCTGACTCCATACTGTACTGTATATGACCCCTCTGTTATTCTATATCACACGTGGCTGACTCCATACTGTACTGTATATGACCCCTCTTATTCTATATCACATGTGGCTGACTCCATACTGTACTGTATATGACCCCTCTGTTATTCTATATCACATGTGGCTGACTCCATACTGTACTGTATATGACCCCTCTTATTCTATATCACATGTGGCTGACTCCATACTGTACTGTATATGACCCCTCTGTTATTCTATATCACACGTGGCTGACTCCATACTATACTGTATATGACCCCTCTGTTATTCTATATCACATGTGGCTGACTCCATACTGTACTGTATATGACTCCTGTTATTCTATATCACACATGGCTGACTCTATACTGAACTGTATATGACCCCTCTGTTATTCTATATCACACATGGCTGACTCCATACTGTACTGTATATGACTCCTCTGTTATTCTATATCACACGTGGCTGACTCCATGCTATACTGTATATGAACCCTCTGTTATTCTATATCACACATGGCTGACTCCATACTGTACTGTATATGACTCCTCTGTTATTCTATATCACACGTGGCTGACTCCATACTGTACTGTATATGACCCCTCTTATTCTATATCACATGTGGCTGACTCCATACTGTACTGTATATGACCCCTCTGTTATTCTATATCACACATGGCTGACTCCATACTGTACTGTATATGACCTCTCTGTTATTCTATATCACACATGGCTGACTCCATACTGTACTGTATATATCCCCTGTTATTCTATATCACACGTGGCTGACTCCATACTGTACTGTATATATCCCCTGTTATTCTATATCACACGTGGCTGACTCCATACTATACTGTATATGACCCCTCTGTTATTCTATATCACACATGGCTGACTCCATACTGTACTGTATATGACCCCTCTGTTATTCTATATCACACATGGCTGACTCCATACCGTACTGTATATGACTCCTGTTATTCTATATCACACGTGGCTGACTCCATACTGTACTGTATATGACCCCTCTTATTCTATATCACATGTGGCTGACTCCATACTGTACTGTATATGACCCCTCTGTTATTCTATATCACACATGGCTGACTCTATACTGTACTGTATATGACCCCTCTGTTATTCTATATCACATGTGGCTGACTCCATACTGTACTGTATATGACCCCTCTGTTATTCTATATCACACGTGGCTGACTCCATACTGTACTGTATATGACCCCTCTGTTATTCTATATCACACGTGGCTGACTCCATACTGTACTGTATATGACCCCTCTTATTCTATATCACATGTGGCTGACTCTATACTGTACTGTATATGACCCCTCTGTTATTCTATATCACACATGGCTGACTCCATACTGTACTGTATATGACTCCTCTGTTATTCTATATCACACGTGGCTGACTCCATGCTATACTGTATATGACCCCTCTGTTATTCTATATCACACATGGCTGACTCCATACTGTACTGTATATGACCCCTCTGTTATTCTATATCACACGTGGCTGACTCCATACTGTACTGTATATGACCCCTCTGTTATTCTATATCACACATGGCTGACTCCATACTGTACTGTATATATCCCCTGTTATTCTATATCACACATGGCTGACTCCATACTGTACTGTATATGACCCCTCTGTTATTCTATATCACACGTAGCTGACTCCATACTGTACTGTATATATCCCCTGTTATTCTATATCACACATGGCTGACTCCATACTGTACTGTATATGACCTCTCTGTTATTCTATATCACACATGGCTGACTCCATACTGTACTGTATATATCCCCTGTTATTCTATATCACACGTGGCTGACTCCATACTGTACTGTATATATCCCCTGTTATTCTATATCACACGTGGCTGACTCCATACTATACTGTATATGACCCCTCTGTTATTCTATATCACACATGGCTGACTCCATACTGTACTGTATATGACCCCTCTGTTATTCTATATCACACATGGCTGACTCCATACCGTACTGTATATGACTCCTGTTATTCTATATCACACGTGGCTGACTCCATACTGTACTGTATATGACCCCTCTTATTCTATATCACATGTGGCTGACTCCATACTGTACTGTATATGACCCCTCTGTTATTCTATATCACACATGGCTGACTCTATACTGTACTGTATATGACCCCTCTGTTATTCTATATCACATGTGGCTGACTCCATACTGTACTGTATATGACCCCTCTGTTATTCTATATCACACGTGGCTGACTCCATACTGTACTGTATATGACCCCTCTGTTATTCTATATCACACGTGGCTGACTCCATACTGTACTGTATATGACCTCTCTGTTATTCTATATCACACATGGCTGACTCCATACTGTACTGTATATATCCCCTGTTATTCTATATCACACGTGGCTGACTCCATACTGTACTGTATATATCCCCTGTTATTCTATATCACACGTGGCTGACTCCATACTATACTGTATATGACCCCTCTGTTATTCTATATCACACATGGCTGACTCCATACTGTACTGTATATGACCCCTCTGTTATTCTATATCACACATGGCTGACTCCATACCGTACTGTATATGACTCCTGTTATTCTATATCACACGTGGCTGACTCCATACTGTACTGTATATGACCCCTCTTATTCTATATCACATGTGGCTGACTCCATACTGTACTGTATATGACCCCTCTGTTATTCTATATCACACATGGCTGACTCTATACTGTACTGTATATGACCCCTCTGTTATTCTATATCACATGTGGCTGACTCCATACTGTACTGTATATGACCCCTCTGTTATTCTATATCACACGTGGCTGACTCCATACTGTACTGTATATGACCCCTCTGTTATTCTATATCACACGTGGCTGACTCCATACTGTACTGTATATGACCCCTCTTATTCTATATCACATGTGGCTGACTCTATACTGTACTGTATATGACCCCTCTGTTATTCTATATCACACATGGCTGACTCCATACTGTACTGTATATGACTCCTCTGTTATTCTATATCACACGTGGCTGACTCCATGCTATACTGTATATGACCCCTCTGTTATTCTATATCACACATGGCTGACTCCATACTGTACTGTATATGACCCCTCTGTTATTCTATATCACACGTGGCTGACTCCATACTGTACTGTATATGACCCCTCTGTTATTCTATATCACACATGGCTGACTCCATACTGTACTGTATATATCCCCTGTTATTCTATATCACACATGGCTGACTCCATACTGTACTGTATATGACCCCTCTGTTATTCTATATCACACGTAGCTGACTCCATACTGTACTGTATATATCCCCTGTTATTCTATATCACACGTGGCTGACTCCATACTGTACTGTATATGACCCCTCTGTTATTCTATATCACATGTGGCTGACTCCATACTGTACTGTATATGACCCCTCTTATTCTATATCACACATGGCTGACTCCATACTGTACTGTATATATCCCCTGTTATTCTATATCACACATGGCTGACTCCATACTGTACTGTATATGACTCCTCTGTTATTCTATATCACATGTGGCTGACTCTATACTGTACTGTATATGACCCCTCTGTTATTCTATATCACACGCAGCTGACTCCATACTGTACTGTATATATCCCCTGTTATTCTATATCACACGTGGCTGACTCCATACTGTACTGTATATGACCCCTCTGTTATTCTATATCACACATGGCTGACTCCATACTGTACTGTAAATGACTCCTCTGTAATTCTATTTTACACGTGGCTGACTCCATACTGTACTGTATATGACCCCTCTGTTATTATATATCACACATGGCTGACTCCATACTGTACTGTATATGACCCCTCTGTTATTCTATATCACACGTGGCTGACTCCATACTGTACTGTATATGACTCCTTTTATTCTATATCACACGTGGCTGACTCCATACTGTACTGTATATGACCTCTCTGTTATTCTATATCACACATGGCTGACTCCATACTGTACTGTATATGACCTCTCTGTTATTCTATATCACACGTGGCTGACTCCATACTGTACTGTATATGACCCCTCTGTTATTCTATATCACACATGGCTGACTCCATACTGTACTGTATATGACCCCTCTGTTATTCTATATCACACATGGCTGACTCCATACTGTACTGTATATGACTCCTGTTATTCTATATCACATGTGGCTGACTCCATACTGTACTGTATATGACCCCTCTGTTATTCTATATCACACATGGCTGACTCTATACTGTACTGTATATGACCCCTCTGTTATTCTATATCACATGTGGCTGACTCCATACTGTACTGTATATGACCCCTCTGTTATTCTATATCACACGTGGCTGACTCCATACTGTACTGTATATGACCCCTCTGTTATTCTATATCACATGTGGCTGACTCCATACTGTACTGTATATGACTCCTGTTATTCTATATCACACATGGCTGACTCTATACTGTACTGTATATGACCCCTCTGTTATTCTATATCACACGTGGCTGATTCCATACTGTACTGTATATGACTCCTCTGTTATTCTATATCACACGTGGCTGACTCTATACTGTACTGTATATGACCCCTCTGTTATTCTATATCACATGTGGCTGACTCCATACTGTACTGTATATGACCTCTCTGTTATTCTATATCACATGTGGCTGACTCCATACTGTACTGTATATGACTCCTCTGTTATTCTATATCACACGTGGCTGACTCCATGCTATACTGTATATGACCCCTCTGTTATTCTATATCACATGTGGCTGACTCCATACTATACTGTATATGACCTCTCTGTTATTCTATATCACATGTGGCTGACTCCATACTGTACTGTATATGACCCCTCTGTTATTCTATATCACACGTGGCTGACTCCATACAGTACTGTATATGACTCCTCTGTTATTCTATATCACACATGGCTGACTCCATACTGTACTGTATATGACTCCTCTGTTATTCTATATCACACGTGGCTGACTCCATACTGTACTGTATATGACTCCTCTGTTATTTTATATCACACGTGGCTGACTCCATACTGTACTGTATATGACTCCTCTGTTATTCTATATCACACGTGGCTGACTCCATACTGTACTGTATATGACTCCTCTGTTATTCTATATCACACGTGGCTGACTCCATACTGTACTGTATATGACTCCTCTGTTATTTTATATCACACGTGGCTGACTCCATACTGTACTGTATATGACTCCTCTGTTATTCTATATCACATGTGGCTGACTCCATACTGTACTGTATATGACTCCTCTGTTATTCTATATCACACATGGCTGACTCCATACTGTACTGTATATGACTCCTCTGTTATTCTATATCACACATGGCTGACTCCATACTGTACTGTATATGACCCCTCTGTTATTCTATATCACACGTGGCTGACTCTATACTGTACTGTATATGACCCCTCTGTTATTCTATATCACACGTGGCTGACTCCATACTGTACTGTATATGACCCCTCTGTTCTATATCACACATGGCTGACTCCATACTGTACTGTATATGACCCCTCTGTTATTCTATATCACACGTGGCTGACTCCATACTGTACTGTATATGACCCCTCTTATTCTATATCACACGTGGCTGACTCCATACTGTACTGTATATGACCCCTCTGTTATTCTATATCACACATGGCTGACTCCATACTGTACTGTATATGACTCCTCTGTAATTCTATATCACACGTGGCTGACTCCATACTGTACTGTATATGACCCCTCTGTTATTCTATATCACATGTGGCTGACTCCATACTGTACTGTATATAACCCCTCTGTTATTCTATATCACACGTGGCTGACTCCATACTGTACTGTATATGACCCCTCTGTTATTCTATATCACACGTGGCTGACTCCATACTGTACTGTATATGACCCCTCTTATTCTATATCACATGTGGCTGACTCCATACTGTACTGTATATGACCCCTCTGTTATTCTATATCACACATGGCTGACTCCATACTGTACTGTATATGACCCCTCTGTTATTCTATATCACACGTGGCTGACTCGATACTGTACTGTATATGACTTCTGTTATTCTATATCACACGTGGCTGACTCCATACTGTATTGTATATGACCCCTCTGTTCTATATCACACGTGGCTGACTCCATACTGTACTGTATATGACTCCTGTTATTCTATATCACACGTGGCTGACTCCATACTGTACTGTATATGACCCCTCTGTTATTCTATATCACACGTGGCTGACTCCATACTGTACTGTATATGACCTCTCTGTTATTCTATATCACATGTGGCTGACTCCATACTGTACTGTATATGACCCCTCTGTTATTCTATATCACACGTAGCTGACTCCATACTGTACTGTATATATCCCCTGTTATTCTATATCACACGTGGCTGACTCCATACTGTACTGTATATGACCCCTCTGTTATTCTATATCACACATGGCTGACTCCATACTGTACTGTATATGACTCCTCTGTAATTCTATATCACACGTGGCTGACTCCATACTGTACTGTATATGACCCCTCTGTTATTCTATATCACACGTGGCTGACTCCATACTGTACTGTATATGACCCCTCTGTTATTCTATATCACATGTGGCTGACTCCATACTGTACTGTATATGACCTCTCTGTTATTCTATATCACATGTGGATGACTCCATACTGTACTGTATATGACCCCTCTGTTATTCTATATCACACGTGGCTGACTCCATACTGTACTGTATATGACCCCTCTGTTATTCTATATCACACGTGGCTGACTCCATACTGTACTGTATATGACCCCTCTGTTATTCTATATCACACGTGGCTGACTCCATACTGTACTGTATATGACCCCTCTGTTATTCTATATCACACGTGGCTGACTCCATACTGTACTGTATATGACCTCTCTGTTATTCTATATCACACATGGCTGACTCCATACTGTACTGTATATGACCCCTCTGTTATTCTATATCACATGTGGCTGACTCCATACTATACTGTATATGACCTCTCTGTTATTCTATATCACACGTGGCTGACTCCATACTGTACTGTATATGACCCCTCTTATTCTATATCACATGTGGCTGACTCTATACTGTACTGTATATGACCCCTCTGTTATTCTATATCACACATGGCTGACTCCATACTGTACTGTATATGACTCCTCTGTTATTCTATATCACACGTGGCTGACTCCATGCTATACTGTATATGACCCCTCTGTTATTCTATATCACACATGGCTGACTCCATACTGTACTGTATATGACCCCTCTGTTATTCTATATCACACGTGGCTGACTCCATACTGTACTGTATATGACCCCTCTTATTCTATATCACATGTGGCTGACTCCATACTGTACTGTATATGACCCCTCTGTTATTCTATATCACACATGGCTGACTCCATACTGTACTGTATATGACCCCTCTGTTATTCTATATCACACGTGGCTGACTCCATACTGTACTGTATATGACCCCTCTGTTATTCTATATCACATGTGGCTGACTCCATACTGTACTGTATATGACCTCTCTGTTATTCTATATCACATGTGGATGACTCCATACTGTACTGTATATGACCCCTCTGTTATTCTATATCACACGTGGCTGACTCCATACTGTACTGTATATGACCCCTCTGTTATTCTATATCACACGTGGCTGACTCCATACTATACTGTATATGACCCCTCTGTTATTCTATATCACACGTGGCTGACTCCATACTGTACTGTATATGACCCCTCTGTTATTCTATATCACACGTGGCTGACTCCATACTGTACTGTATATGACCTCTCTGTTATTCTATATCACACATGGCTGACTCCATACTGTACTGTATATGACCTCTCTGTTATTCTATATCACACGTGGCTGACTCCATACTGTACTGTATATGACCCCTCTGTTATTCTATATCACACGTGGCTGACTCCATGCTATACTGTATATGACCCCTCTGTTATTCTATATCACACGTGGCTGACTCCATACTGTACTGTATATGACCTCTCTGTTATTCTATATCACACATGGCTGACTCCATACTGTACTGTATATGACCCCTCTGTTATTCTATATCACATGTGGCTGACTCCATACTGTACTGTATATGACCCCTCTGTTATTCTATATCACACATGGCAGACTCTATACTGTACTGTATATGACTCCTGTTATTCTATATCACACGTGGCTGACTCCATACTGTATTGTATATGACTCCTGTTATTCTATATCACACGTGGCTGACTCCATACTGTACTGTATATGACCCCTCTGTTATTCTATATCACACGTGGCTGACTCCATACTGTACTGTATATGACTCCTCTGTTATTTTATATCACACATGGCTGACTCCATACTGTACTGTATATGACTCCTCTGTTATTCTATATCACATGTGGCTGACTCCATACTGTACTGTATATGACTCCTCTGTTATTCTATATCACACATGGCTGACTCCATACTGTACTGTATATGACTCCTCTGTTATTCTATATCACACATGGCTGACTCCATACTGTACTGTATATGACCCCTCTGTTATTCTATATCACACGTGGCTGACTCTATACTGTACTGTATATGACCCCTCTGTTATTCTATATCACACGTGGCTGACTCCATACTGTACTGTATATGACCCCTCTGTTCTATATCACACATGGCTGACTCCATACTGTACTGTATATGACCCCTCTGTTATTCTATATCACACGTGGCTGACTCCATACTGTACTGTATATGACCCCTCTTATTCTATATCACACGTGGCTGACTCCATACTGTACTGTATATGACCCCTCTGTTATTCTATATCACACATGGCTGACTCCATACTGTACTGTATATGACTCCTCTGTAATTCTATATCACACGTGGCTGACTCCATACTGTACTGTATATGACCCCTCTGTTATTCTATATCACACGTGGCTGACTCCATGCTATACTGTATATGACCCCTCTGTTATTCTATATCACACATGGCTGACTCCATACTGTACTGTATATGACTCCTCTGTTATTCTATATCACATGTGGCTGACTCCATACTGTACTGTATATAACCCCTCTGTTATTCTATATCACACGTGGCTGACTCCATACTGTACTGTATATGACCCCTCTGTTATTCTATATCACACGTGGCTGACTCCATACTGTACTGTATATGACCCCTCTTATTCTATATCACATGTGGCTGACTCCATACTGTACTGTATATGACCCCTCTGTTATTCTATATCACACATGGCTGACTCCATACTGTACTGTATATGACCCCTCTGTTATTCTATATCACACGTGGCTGACTCGATACTGTACTGTATATGACTTCTGTTATTCTATATCACACGTGGCTGACTCCATACTGTATTGTATATGACCCCTCTGTTCTATATCACACGTGGCTGACTCCATACTGTACTGTATATGACTCCTGTTATTCTATATCACACGTGGCTGACTCCATACTGTACTGTATATGACCCCTCTGTTATTCTATATCACACGTGGCTGACTCCATACTGTACTGTATATGACCTCTCTGTTATTCTATATCACATGTGGCTGACTCCATACTGTACTGTATATGACCCCTCTGTTATTCTATATCACACGTAGCTGACTCCATACTGTACTGTATATATCCCCTGTTATTCTATATCACACGTGGCTGACTCCATACTGTACTGTATATGACCCCTCTGTTATTCTATATCACACATGGCTGACTCCATACTGTACTGTATATGACTCCTCTGTAATTCTATATCACACGTGGCTGACTCCATACTGTACTGTATATGACCCCTCTGTTATTCTATATCACACGTGGCTGACTCCATACTGTACTGTATATGACCCCTCTGTTATTCTATATCACATGTGGCTGACTCCATACTGTACTGTATATGACCTCTCTGTTATTCTATATCACATGTGGATGACTCCATACTGTACTGTATATGACCCCTCTGTTATTCTATATCACACGTGGCTGACTCCATACTGTACTGTATATGACCCCTCTGTTATTCTATATCACACGTGGCTGACTCCATACTGTACTGTATATGACCTCTCTGTTATTCTATATCACACATGGCTGACTCCATACTGTACTGTATATGACCCCTCTGTTATTCTATATCACATGTGGCTGACTCCATACTATACTGTATATGACCTCTCTGTTATTCTATATCACACGTGGCTGACTCCATACTGTACTGTATATGACCCCTCTTATTCTATATCACATGTGGCTGACTCTATACTGTACTGTATATGACCCCTCTGTTATTCTATATCACACATGGCTGACTCCATACTGTACTGTATATGACTCCTCTGTTATTCTATATCACACGTGGCTGACTCCATGCTATACTGTATATGACCCCTCTGTTATTCTATATCACACATGGCTGACTCCATACTGTACTGTATATGACCCCTCTGTTATTCTATATCACACGTGGCTGACTCCATACTGTACTGTATATGACCCCTCTTATTCTATATCACATGTGGCTGACTCCATACTGTACTGTATATGACCCCTCTGTTATTCTATATCACACATGGCTGACTCCATACTGTACTGTATATGACCCCTCTGTTATTCTATATCACACGTGGCTGACTCCATACTGTACTGTATATGACCCCTCTGTTATTCTATATCACATGTGGCTGACTCCATACTGTACTGTATATGACCTCTCTGTTATTCTATATCACATGTGGATGACTCCATACTGTACTGTATATGACCCCTCTGTTATTCTATATCACACGTGGCTGACTCCATACTGTACTGTATATGACCCCTCTGTTATTCTATATCACACGTGGCTGACTCCATACTATACTGTATATGACCCCTCTGTTATTCTATATCACACGTGGCTGACTCCATACTGTACTGTATATGACCCCTCTGTTATTCTATATCACACGTGGCTGACTCCATACTGTACTGTATATGACCTCTCTGTTATTCTATATCACACGTGGCTGACTCCATACTGTACTGTATATGACCTCTCTGTTATTCTATATCACACGTGGCTGACTCCATACTGTACTGTATATGACCCCTCTGTTATTCTATATCACACGTGGCTGACTCCATGCTATACTGTATATGACCCCTCTGTTATTCTATATCACACGTGGCTGACTCCATACTGTACTGTATATGACCTCTCTGTTATTCTATATCACACATGGCTGACTCCATACTGTACTGTATATGACCCCTCTGTTATTCTATATCACATGTGGCTGACTCCATACTGTACTGTATATGACCCCTCTGTTATTCTATATCACACATGGCTGACTCTATACTGTACTGTATATGACCCCTCTGTTATTCTATATCACATGTGGCTGACTCCATACTATACTGTATATGACCTCTCTGTTATTCTATATCACACGTGGCTGACTCCATACTGTACTGTATATGACCCCTCTTATTCTATATCACATGTGGCTGACTCTATACTGTACTGTATATGACCCCTCTGTTATTCTATATCACACATGGCTGACTCCATACTGTACTGTATATGACTCCTCTGTTATTCTATATCACACGTGGCTGACTCCATGCTATACTGTATATGACCCCTCTGTTATTCTATATCACACATGGCTGACTCCATACTGTACTGTATATGACCCCTCTGTTATTCTATATCACACGTGGCTGACTCCATACTGTACTGTATATGACCCCTCTTATTCTATATCACATGTGGCTGACTCCATACTGTACTGTATATGACCCCTCTGTTATTCTATATCACACATGGCTGACTCCATACTGTACTGTATATGACCCCTCTGTTATTCTATATCACACGTGGCTGACTCCATACTGTACTGTATATGACCCCTCTGTTATTCTATATCACATGTGGCTGACTCCATACTGTACTGTATATGACCTCTCTGTTATTCTATATCACATGTGGATGACTCCATACTGTACTGTATATGACCCCTCTGTTATTCTATATCACACGTGGCTGACTCCATACTGTACTGTATATGACCCCTCTGTTATTCTATATCACACGTGGCTGACTCCATACTATACTGTATATGACCCCTCTGTTATTCTATATCACACGTGGCTGACTCCATACTGTACTGTATATGACCCCTCTGTTATTCTATATCACACGTGGCTGACTCCATACTGTACTGTATATGACCTCTCTGTTATTCTATATCACACGTGGCTGACTCCATACTGTACTGTATATGACCTCTCTGTTATTCTATATCACACGTGGCTGACTCCATACTGTACTGTATATGACCCCTCTGTTATTCTATATCACACGTGGCTGACTCCATGCTATACTGTATATGACCCCTCTGTTATTCTATATCACACGTGGCCGACTCCATACTGTACTGTATATGACCTCTCTGTTATTCTATATCACACATGGCTGACTCCATACTGTACTGTATATGACCCCTCTGTTATTCTATATCACATGTGGCTGACTCCATACTGTACTGTATATGACCCCTCTGTTATTCTATATCACACATGGCTGACTCTATACTGTACTGTATATGACTCCTGTTATTCTATATCACACGTGGCTGACTCCATACTGTATTGTATATGACTCCTGTTATTCTATATCACACGTGGCTGACTCCATACTGTACTGTATATGACTCCTCTGTTATTCTATATCACACGTGGCTGACTCCATACTGTACTGTATATGACTCCTCATATTCTATATCACACGTGGCTGACTCCATACTGTACTGTATATGACCTCTCTGTTATTCTATATCACACGTGGCTGACTCCATACTGTATTGTATATGACTCCTGTTATTCTATATCACACATGGCTGACTCCATACTGTACTGTATATATCCCCTGTTATTCTATATCACACGTGGCTGACTCCATACTGTACTGTATATATCCCCTGTTATTCTATATCACACGTGGCTGACTCCATACTGTACTGTATATGACCCCTCTGTTATTCTATATCACATGTGGCTGACTCCATACTGTACTGTATATGACCTCTCTGTTATTCTATATCACACGTGGCTGACTCCATACTGTACTGTATATGACTCCTCTGTTATTCTATATCACACATGGCTGACTCCATACTGTACTGTATATGACTCCTGTTATTCTATATCACACGTGGCTGACTCCATACTGTACTGTATATGACCCCTCTTATTCTATATCACATGTGGCTGACTCCATACTGTACTGTATATGACCTCTCTGTTATTCTATATCACACGTGGCTGACTCCATACTGTACTGTATATGACCCCTCTGTTATTCTATATCACACGTGGCTGACTCCATACTGTACTGTATATGACCCCTCTGTTATTCTATATCACATGTGGCTGACTCCATACTATACTGTATATGACCTCTCTGTTATTCTATATCACACGTGGCTGACTCCATACTGTACTGTATATGACCCCTCTGTTATTCTATATCACACGTGGCTGACTCCATACTGTACTGTATATGACCCCTCTTATTCTATATCACATGTGGCTGACTCTATACTGTACTGTATATGACCCCTCTGTTATTCTATATCACACATGGCTGACTCCATACTGTACTGTATATGACTCCTCTGTTATTCTATATCACACGTGGCTGACTCCATGCTATACTGTATATGACCCCTCTGTTATTCTATATCACACATGGCTGACTCCATACTGTACTGTATATGACCCCTCTGTTATTCTATATCACACGTGGCTGACTCCATACTGTACTGTATATGACCCCTCTTATTCTATATCACATGTGGCTGACTCCATACTGTACTGTATATGACCCCTCTGTTATTCTATATCACACATGGCTGACTCCATACTGTACTGTATATGACCCCTCTGTTATTCTATATCACACGTGGCTGACTCCATACTGTACTGTATATGACCCCTCTTATTCTATATCACATGTGGCTGACTCCATACTGTACTGTATATGACCCCTCTGTTATTCTATATCACACGTGGCTGACTCCATACTATACTGTATATGACCCCTCTGTTATTCTATATCACATGTGGCTGACTCCATACTGTACTGTATATGACTCCTGTTATTCTATATCACACATGGCTGACTCCATGCTATACTGTATATGACCTCTCTGTTATTCTATATCACATGTGGCTGACTCCATACTGTACTGTATATGACTCCTCTGTTATTCTATATCACACGTGGCTGACTCCATGCTATACTGTATATGACCCCTCTGTTATTCTATTTCACACGTGGCTGACTCCATACTGTACTGTATATGACCCCTCTGTTATTCTATATCACACGTGGCTGACTCCATACTGTACTGTATATGACTCCTCTGTTATTCTATATCACACATGGCTGACTCCATACTGTACTGTATATGACCCCTCTGTTATTCTATATCACACGTGGCTGACTCTATACTGTACTGTATATGACCCCTCTGTTATTCTATATCACACGTGGCTGACTCCATACTGTACTGTATATGACTCCTGTTATTCTATATCACACGTGGCTGACTCCATACTGTACTGTATATGACCCCTCTGTTCTATATCACACGTGGCTGACTCCATACTGTACTGTATATGACTCCTGTTATTCTATATCACACGTGGCTGACTCCATACTGTACTGTATATGACCCCTCTGTTATTCTATATCACACGTGGCTGACTCCATACTGTACTGTATATGACCCCTCTTATTCTATATCACACATGGCTGACTCCATACTGTACTGTATATGACTCCTGTTATTCTATATCACACGTGGCTGACTCCATACTGTACTGTATATGACCCCTCTGTTATTCTATATCACACATGGCTGACTCCATACTGTACTGTATATGACCCCTCTGTTATTCTATATCACATGTGGCTGACTCCATACTGTACTGTATATGACCCCTCTGTTATTCTATATCACACGTGGCTGACACCATACTGTACTGTATATGACCCCTCTGTTATTCTATATCACATGTGGCTGACTCCATACTGTACTGTATATGGCCCCTCTGTTATTCTATATCACACGTGGCTGACTCCATACTGTACTGTATATGACCCCTCTTATTCTATATCACACGTGGCTGACTCCATACTGTACTGTATATGACTCCTCTGTTATTCTATATCACACGTGGCTGACTCCATACTGTACTGTATAAGTTCCTGTATATTTCTTCTCTTGCAGTTTCTGAGCCCAGTATTACGGAGATTTCTTGTGATCCTCCATCTCCTCAGCTCGGTGAAGAGGTGACGTTATCCTGTGGTGTGAGTGATTTGCATGGTAAAGACTTGCAGGTCTATTGGTATAAGGGGATAACCCGGATATCAGGAGACAAGTGCAGAAGGAATATTGTTGAAGATCCAGAGTCTCGGACATTTGGGGGAACAATAGAGGTGAAGTTTCCTGCAGATCCCGGATGTCATGAGGAGGATTTCCGGATGGAGCTGATCCACTATGGAAAGACTATAGAGAGGACATTCAGGATGGTCCTGGGAGGTAATTATCACACCAGTCATGTACCGGGAGGGAATGGTCACTGGGGCCGGATCTATTATTGTTTTCTGGTGACTTTGTGCTGATAGAAGGTCTTTGTATCTTGTACTTGTAATTTTAAAGTGTCTGCGCCAGTTTTGTGCCGCCGCTGCTCTGTGTCTGGTTACCTGAAGTGGCTGTTACTGCTTAGCCTGAGTTTGCGAAACATTTATTACTGCAAATTGTGTCACATGCTGTATGTTAAAGGTGCAGCCAAAAAATCTGGTGCAGACTTCTGGAGGAGTGCATGGTGCGCCAGGTAATGGGAGACTGTGCACAGTATTAAAATCTGTCTCACCCTGCACATGAGAGAAGAACTCTCACACCCTGCACTAGTCACCATGCGGCACAAATTCCTGCACTGAAGACCGTGCGCCACGTTTAACATGCGAAGTCCAACAGAATTGTGTCGCACGCCCCATGGTAAAGTTGCATTCGAAAAAAGTGGTGCAGTGCAGGGGGCGCCAGATTCATAAAGAACGTGCACCAGAAATCCAGAATCTGGTGCCCACTGCACACTACGCAGGGGACTGCACATAGTACATATTGGGGCACATTTACTTACATTGCATTGGGAACAATGTCCTGTGTCACCTCACTACAGCCTATCCTATTCAGAGCCAACAGCATGCGACCTGTGTGAAATTACAGGACGGGGAGCCATACTTGCACCCAATATCACCTCCAATAATCTTTCGTACTGTGGCGCCCACAGCGGCTCCCTTAATACTTTGCCCTCCCAGCAGCCCCCTGTCATACTGTGCCCCCCTGGCAGCCCCTTTTCATACTGTAGTATCCTCTCCTCTTTGTTTATCAGTCGGTTTCATGGGTGGGGGAAGGGCTGGTGATTCCAGGAGAAGGTATGTGAAAGAACCCTCTGTGTATGTAGCTGCACTTGATGTGTTTAGGACAGATGTCCCCTGCACAGAATAGTGAGGTACAAGATCTCTCCTGTTCCCTATCAGTCCCTCAATCCCAGTCTACAGAACTTTCTCTGTCTCACTGCACCTCATGCTGCTCCCTCCCCCCATCTTGTCATCGACAGTATCCACTCTGTGCAGAGAAGCTATTAACCGTTAGTGCTCACACAGCACAGGCTATAGCCTGCATGTAACTAGTGTACTAATGATTTCTACACTTATTACATGTTCCCTGCTCCTCCATGTGATGGAAGCTGCCAGGCTGTCACCATATAGATCCTGTATTTGCACTGTGCAATATTCAGTGGAAACTAAATGGATTTAGTGCTGAATGACTTTGAGAGAGAACACAATGCATGATGGGATGTGTGGGCAAGCTAACTGGCCTCAGCTTGAGGGCATAGACAGACAGACATAAGTCTCCACTCACTTTACCTCTGGGGAGAAAGATTTTTGTCAATTACTTTCAGATGCCAGAACATTGAAAAGAAAAGGGTGAGCAGCACAACGTAGGCATAAAATCACTTTAACTTTACAGTTATGCTTTAAATGGATATATTGGTCATATAATATTGATGTCTTCTCAGATTCCCCAATCCTCAGTGAGATCACCAGTGACCCCAGAGACCCCCACTATGGACAGTCTGTGACTCTCCGCTGTCAGGTGACTGGTGACTGTGATCCTAGGGACATGGCGGTGAAGTGGTTAAAGGGTGAGAAACCTCTGGAGAAGGGGGAAGGAGCAGAGAAGCGAATCACTGAGAAGGACGGGTCAGTATCCTGCTCCCTCCAGATAACTGCTACAGCTCTGGATTATGGGAGATCCTACTCCTGCAACGTGACACACAAGGGTGTGCCACACAGCAAGAAACATTATGTACATCTGCCAGGTAAGTCACGTTCTGCATCAATAATAAAGACTAGAGATGAGCGAACACTAAAATGCTCGGGTACTCGTTATTCGAGACGAACTTTTCCCGATGCTCGAGTGCTCGTCTCGAATAACGAGCCCCATTGAAGTCAATGGGAGACTCGAGCATTTTTCAAGGGGACCAAGGCTCTGCACAGGGAAGCTTGGCCAAACACCTGGGAACCTCAGAAAAGGATGGAAACACCACGGAAATGGACAGGAAACAGCAGGGGCAGCATGCATGGATGCCTCTGAGGCTGCTTAATCGCACCATTATGCCAAAATTATGGGCAACAGCATGGCCATGACAGAGTGACCGAATGAGGCTAGATAGCATCTAAAACATCCAATAATTGACCCTGACACTATAGGGGACGGCATGCAGAGGCAGCGGCAGCAGGCTAGAGAGCCTCATGGCGACATACCCTAAATGGACTCAGGCTTCAAACCAATGGGTGTCAGAGAGGAACCAAAGGAGGTGAGCAAGAAGCGCTCAAATAATATCGGTACATGATAAAAGTTTGCCAGTATATTTTGTGGATTACACAGCAGGGTGGCGACAAAGTTAACATGGAAGCCATGAAAACAACCCAAAATTCTGCCTGACACAGCTCGTTTGATAAGGGGACCATGTATGCTTACAGTTCATGCCAGTCGCTGCACTGGCTGCCAGTCTCCTTTCGAATACAGTTTAAAATAATAATAACCCTCATCCATAAAGCTCTGTATAATGCTGCACCCCCCTACCTCTCCTCTCTTATCTCAGTCTATCGCCCAACCCGTGCTCTTAGATCCACCAGTGATCTTAGATTAACCTCTACCCTAGTGCGGACCTCCCACTCGCGTCTCCAAGACTTCTCTAGAGCTGCACCAATTCTATGGAATGCTCTGCCCCGGACTATCAGACTAATACCTAACCTCCAAAGTTTCAAACGTGCTCTTAAAACCCATTTCTTTAGGCAAGCCTATAACACTCATTAACTGCATGAAGTTTTAACTCTTCTACTAACCCGTCCTGTGTCGTCCTCCCATCTGTTATCCAGCAACCAACAGGCACCAGACTTCTCTGCAGTCCCATTCACCCTGGACCTGGTATATAAGATGACGGCTGAGTGTTTCAAGCGACAGCAATTCCATTTATTATATTTTTTTCTATTCCCTAAGAAGAATGGCTTGACCATTAAATATTCTTTTACCTCGTGTTACCCCATCATCTTCATAAACCGTAAGCTCTGGCGAGCAGGGACCTCACTCCTGTTGTTCCATACAAATGTTGTGCTCTGTTACATTACATTTGTATTTGTTTCCTATGATTTGTAAAGCGCTACAGAATATGATGACGCTATATAAATAAAGATTATTATTATTATTATTATGGAGGCAGTGAACTAGTAGTAGATTAAAGGTGCTGCAGTTAAAACTATGTTAGTTGGATCTTGGGATGGAGCTGGCGCTCCGCTGCCAGGCGAGCTTTCGCCAATCCAAGCCCCTGTCTCTAGGCTACTCCCCAAACAGCACTTCTAAGAACCTTTTGTATAAGATCAAGTGTAGTAGCGTTCTTATAAGTTTAGGATATGGCGGGTGAGGGGAATGTAAACAGATGCGCAAGAAGCGCTGAAATAATATCCCTAAATGGTAAAAGTTTGCCAGTATATTTTGTGGATAACACAGCAGGGTGGCGACAAAGTTAACAACTTTGATGTGGAATCCATGAAAACAACCCAAATTTCTGCCTGACACACCTCGTTTGATAAGGGGACGATGTATGGAGGCAGCTATATGGACGACTTTTGGAGGTAGCAATGGAGACAACGTGTGGAGGCTGCTATGGAGACAATTTAATTTGGATAGTGCCTGTATGTGGCAGTCCCAAACATTTTTCAAACCAGAGGAGCAGGTAGGTGGCCCTCCAGTAAAATGGAATAGATTGAGTGCCTGTATGTGGCAGTCCCAAAAATGTTTCAAACCAGAGGAGCAGGTAGGTGGCCCTGCAGTAAAATGGAATAGATTGAGTGCCTGTATGTGGCAGTCCCAAAAATTTTTCAAACCAGAGGAGCAGGTAGGTGGCCCTCCAGTAAAATGGAATAGATTGAGTGCCTGTATGTGGCACTCACAAAAATTGTTTCAAACAGAGGACCGGGTAGGTGGCCCTCCAGAAAAATTAAATGCATGAAGTACTATAGCTAGAGCCAGTGGGCCCTGTCAAAAAATAGCCAGTTTCCTCTGCTTTAGTGTACAAAGAGGAGGAGAAGGAGGAAAATGAGGAGGAGGAGGAGTGCATAAATTATTCAGGTTGAGCTTCCTTCACCTGGTGGAGAATGGAAATCCTGAGAAATCCAGCCTTTATTCATCTTAATAAGCGTCAGCCTGTCAGCGCTGTCAGTCGACAGGCGTGTACGCTTATCGGTGATGATGCCACCAGCTGCACTGAAAACCCGCTCGGACAAGACGCTAGCGGCAGGGCAGGCAAGAACCTCCAAGGCGTACAGCGCCAGTTCGTGCCACATGTCCAGCTTTGAAACCCAGTAGTTGTAGGGAGCTGTGTGATCATTTAGGACGATGGTATGGTCAGCTACGTACTCCCTCACCATCTTTCTGTAAAGATCAGCCCTACTCTGCCGAGACTGGGGACAGGTGACAGTGTCTTGCTGGGGTGACATAAAGCTGGCAAAAGCCTTGTAAAGCGTACCCTTGCCAGTGCTGGACAAGCTGCCTGCTCGCCTACTCTCCCTCGCTACTTGTCCCGCAGAACTACGCACTCTGCCGCTAGCGCTGTCAGAAGGGAAATACTGTTTCAGCTTGTGCACCAGGGCCTGCTGGTATTCATGCATTCTCACACTCCTTTCCTCTGCAGGGATGAGAGTGGAAAGATTTTGCTTGTACCGTGGGTCCAGGAGAGTGAATACCCAGTAATCGGTGCTGGAATAAATTCTTTGAACGCGAGGGTCACGGGATAGGCAGCCTAGCATGAAATCTGCCATATGCGCCAGAGTACCAACGCGTAAGAATTCACTCCCCTCACTGGCCTGACTGTCCATTTCCTCCTCCTCCAACTCCTCCAACTCCTCTTCTTCTGCCCATACACGCTGAACAGTGAAGGACTCAACAATGGTCCCCTCTTGTGTCTCGCCAACATTCTCCTCCTCTTCCTCCTCATCCTCCTCCACCTCCACCTCCTCCGATATGCGCTGAGAAACAGACCTGAGGGTGCTTTGGCTATCAACAAGGGAATATTCTTCCCCTGTCTCTTGTGACGAGCGCAAAGCTTCCGACTTCATGCTGATCAGAGAGTTTTTCAACAGGCCAAGCAGCGGGATGGTGAGGCTGATGATGGCGGCATCGCCACTGACCATCTGTGTTGACTCCTCAAAGTTACTCAGCACCTGACAGATATCAGACATCCACGTCCACTCCTCATTGTAGACTTGAGGAAGCTGACTGACCTGACTACCAGTTCTGGTGGAAGTTGACATCTGGCAGTCTACAATCGCTCTGCGCTGCTGGTAAACTCTGGATAACATGGTTAATGTTGAATTCCACCTCGTGGGCACGTCGCACAACAGTCGGTGAGCGGGCAGTTGGAGGCGGCGCTGCGCTGCCCTGAGAGTGGCAGCATCTGGGCTGGACTTCCTGAAATGCGCACAGATGCGGCGCACCTTCGTGAGCAAATCAGACAGATTGGGGTATGTCTTGAGGAAACGCTGAACTATCAGATTTAACACATGGGCCAGGCATGGCACATGTGTCAGTCTGCCGAGTTGCAGAGCCGCCACCAGGTTACGGCCGTTGTCACACACAACCATTCCCGGCTTGAGGTTCAGCGGTGCCAGCCACAGATCAGTCTGCGCCGTGATGCCCTGTAATAGCTCTTGGGCGGTGTGCCTTTTGTCGCCTAGGCTCAGCAGTTTGAGCACCGCCTGCTGTCGCTTAGCGACGGCACTGCTGCTGTGCCTAGAGCTACCGACTGATGGCGCCGTGCCCACGGATGGTAGTTCGGAGGAGGAGGTGGAGGAGGGGTGGGAGGAGGAGGAGGCATAGTAGGCCTGAAACACCTGGACCGAGGTAGGCCCCGCAATCCTCGGCGTCGGCAGTATATGAGCAGCCCCAGGGTCAGACTCGGTCCCAGCCTCCACCAAGTTAACCCAATGTGCCGTCAGCGATATATAGTGGCCCTGCCCGGCAGCACTCGTCCACGTGTCCGTGGTCAGGTGGACCTTGTCAGAAACGGCGTTGGTCAGGGCACGGATGATGTTGTCTGACACGTGCTGGTGCAGGGCTGGGACGGCACATCGGGAAAAGTAGTGGCGGCTGGGGACCGAATACCGAGGGGCGGCCGCCGCCATGAGGTTGCGAAAGGCCTCGGTCTCTACTAGCCTATAGGGCAGCATCTCCAGGCTAAGCAATCTGGAGATGTGCACATTAAGGGCTTGGGCGTGCGGGTGGGTTGCACTATATTTGCGTTTCCGCTCCAGCGTCTGGGGTATGGAGAGCTGAACGCTGGTGGATGCTGTGGAGGATCGTGGAGGCGACGATGGGGTTTTTGTGGCAGGGTCCTGGGCAGGGGGCTGACTAGCAGCTGACACAGGGGAAGGAGCAGTGGTGTGCACGGCCGGAGGTGAACGGGCTTGTTGCCACTGAGTGGGGTGTTTAGCATTCATATGCCTGCGCATACTGGTGGTAGTTAAGCTAGTAGTGGTGGAACCCCTGCTGAGCCTGGTTTGGCAAATGTTGCACACCACAGTCCGTCGGTCATCCGGTGTTTCCTTAAAGAACCTCCAGACTTCTGAAGATCTAGCCCTCGCCGCAAGAGCCCTCGCCACGGGAGCTTCACTAGTTGACACATTTGGCGCTGATGCACCAGCTCTGGCCCTGCCTCTCCGTCTGGCCCCACCACTGCCTCTTCCAACCTGTTCTGGTCGAGGACTCTCCTCCGTCTCAGAAGCACTGTGTTCACCCGGCCTCTCAACCCAGCTTGGGTCTGTCACCTCATCATCCTCCGATCCCTCAGTCTGCTCCCCCCTCGGACTTCCTGCCCTGACAACAACTTCCCCACTGTCTGACAACCGTGTCTCCTCATCGTCGGACACCTCTTTACACACTTCCACTACGTCAAGAAGGTCATCATCACCCACAGACTGTGACTGGTGGAAAACCTGGGCATCGGAAAATTGCTCAGCAGCAACCGGACAAGTGGTTTGTGACTGTGGGAAGGGTCCAGAAAACAGTTCCTCAGAGTATGCCGGTTCAAATGCCAAATTTTCCTGGGAGGGGGCAGACTGGGGGGGAGGAGGCTGAGGTGCAGGAGCTGGAGGAGTGCTGATTTCGGTGACATGGGTGGACTGCGTGGAAGACTGACTGGTGGACAAATGGCTAGAAGCATTGTCAGCAATCCACGACATCACCTGTTCGCACTGTTCTGGCCTCAACAGTGCTCTACCACGAGTCCCAGTAACTTCAGACATGAACCTAGGGAGTGTAGCTCTGCGGCGTTCCCCTGCTCCCTCATCAGCAGGTGGTGTCTCACCCCGCCCAGGACCACGGCCTCTGACCCCTGCAGTAGTTGGACGCCCACGTCCCCGCCCTCGTCCTCTACCCCTAGCCCTGGGGTTAAACATTTTTAAAATGAGAGTTATAACTTTATTTTTTTTTTAACTTTTTTTTGTTTTTTTTTGTGTTTTTTGTTTTTTTTTGTGTTTTTTGTTTTTTTTTTGAGTTTTTAAAACCAAACAATGCTATCCTATTGCTATGGCTATTTTCTAGCCAAGTATCAAAGCACACTACTATGCCAGATGAGATGACACTGAGTTAGTGCCTAATTGAAATCCAACCCCTACTAAATTTTCCCACTTCGGTCTTTGCTATGGATATGTGCGTCACTAAGAGCTAAACACAACGGTAGCAAGTCCCCCTGCTAATTCCTCACAAAATGGTACTAGATGCAAATTAAAATAAAAAAAGTAGAACGTTATTGTAGCCCTAAGAAGGGCTGTTGGGTTCTTGGAGAATCACTCCTGCCTAACAGTAAGCTAATAGAACACCCTAACGCTTTCCCTGACCAGCAGCAGCTCTCTCCCTAGCGGCATCCAGAGACAGAATGATCCGAGCAGCGCGGCCAGCGGCTAGTCTATTCCAGGGTCACCTGATCTGGCCAGCCAACCACTGCTATCGACGTGTAAGGGTACCACGTCATGCTGGGTGGAGTGCAGAGTCTCCTGGCTTGTGATTGGCTCTGTTTCTGGCCGCCAAAAAGCAAAACGGCGGGAGATGCCATTTTCTCGAGCGGGCGAAGTATTCGTCCGAGCAACGAGCAGTTTCGAGTACCCTAATGCTCGACCGAGCATCAAGCTCGGACGAGTATGTTCGCTCATCTCTAATAAAGACACATAAACATGTTGTATTCCGTCTTATACAAGCACTGATGAGTCGCTTATTTTTCCCCTCCCGTCACAGTCGAGCTACATTTTATTCATGCCCAGTAACTCTGTTACTCCGCTGGTTTAAGGGACGGTCGTCTCAGGCGCTGGAATAGTATTCAGCCGCCTATGGCAGGAGGCAGCGAGGGCACTGCGAGGGCTTGTAATTGCCAGTCACCAGGAGATTCGTGGGGCTCTGGTAATGCCCCCCATGAATTTGCAGCTAAAACATGATTTTCATGAAAAATAAATTTCCGGCAGAGATCCAGGGTGCAAAGAGGGCTCTGCCAGTGGAGCTGCTTTACTATGAATGATCCAGACAGTAGATTTCCTTTGCAGATAGCTCAACTTTAGGCTTGAATGAAGTTAAACTGTACAAATGCCCAATATAAAAGGTAGATAATCAGCAAGGAACCATTATGTCCAGTCCGGCAGATAATAACTGGTCAGGACATGTGCTGGAGGTCGACCTCTGCCCTGATAAAATATGCTGCTCTGATTTTCTCTGGTATTTCTAGGATTTTAGTAAAATGTAAGGAGATTTCATTTACTAACATTGGACACTGTGGGGGTCATTTACTAACATTGGACACTGTGGGGGTCATTTACTAACATTGGACACTGTGGGGGTCATTTACTAACGGCCCGAATCGTGTTTTTCCGATCAGTTACACGAATATTACCAATTTGCGCCGATTTTCCCTGAATTGCCCCGGGATTTCGGGGCACGCAATCGGATTGTGGCGCATTGGCGCCGGCTTGCACGCGACGGAAATCGGGGGCGTTGCCGTCGAAAAACCTGTCAGATCCGGAGAAACTGCAGTATTTAAAAAAACCTGCACCCAGGAAAGCTTGGTGAACTTCAGTGCACTCCAACGGAATTCAGGGCAGCAGGGACACCTGGTGGACATCGGGGGAACTACCTTAGTAAATCGCTGGAAGACCCAAATCCTCCGCAGAGAACGCGCCGCTGGATCGCGAATGGACTGGGTAAGTAAATCTGCCTCTGTGTCACCATCTACAGAAAATATGCTGTGAAAATGGCGGTTCTGAGATGAGGGCGGCCCCTGTGTATAATATCAGCCAGAATATCCAGCAGTGAACCCAGTGAACCACTGCTAGCGATGATGTAAGCCAACACCTGGGACCAAAGTCTAAGTGGCACCCGGTTTTCACCAGAGCCGCCGCAAAGCAGGTTGGATTTACTGCGGTGTGGTACCAGGTTGTTCCACGGACGCAACTTTACTTGCGGTGGTGGCCAAGGCGAGGTACAAAGTCGTAAGGCTGAGACAGAGTTGTGGACAGCCTAGAGGTCAGGGCAGACGGCACAGGAGCAGAGGAGCAAAGTCAGGAACAGAATCGGGGTCACAACAGGAGATCAGTATGAGCGCACAGGGTTTTGGAGACAGCTTTACTCTTAGGCAGAGGAAGGGGCTGGCTACTTATCAAAGTGACACGTGACCAGCGCCAATTAACGATGAGCTAGCCCTATAAATCTCTGGGAGCCGGTGCATGCATGCCCCAGGAAGCGCCGGAGCCGAAGCAGGAGTGTGGACAGGTAAGTCAGCCTGGGGGGACGCTGGGGAACAGAGGGGTACAGTTGTAGCTGCGACTCAGGAAATGGGTGATGTGCTTGTGATGTCTCCTCGCCCGGTGCAAAGGTGGATGGAATAACCTTGTCCTTTCTTGGTCTCTTGTTGCAGATAAAGCCCCGACATTATCAGCTATAACTGTGCGGCCGGAGAGACCCGTCTCGGGGAAGGAAGCCGTGTTTACAGTCACTATATCCGGATTCACCCCAGACATCAGAGTGAAGTGGTATAAAGACTTCAGCACATTTCCCAGAGACGCCATCACCACATCAGATCTAGAGATTGGACAGGACTTTCTATTCACCTGTTCCACCAGTCTGAGGTTCATCCCCCAGGACAGTGACCATGAGGCGTTACTCCGCTGCGAGGTGACACATACAGCCTCTAAGAAGTTCTACGAGCAGAAGTACAAGCTGCTCCTCTCAGGTAGGATCTCTGTGCTCTCAGAGAACATGGGTACAGCCATAGGTCTTATAGATGGACAGTCTCTATTTATGGCTTCTCTAGGTGTCTCCTGCAGATCCTGTAAGTCGTAGACACGACCATGAACATTAAGAGTCTCCAGTCTTGAGATCTGTGTAGATCCTTCACTCACAGAAGCCCCGGATATAGTGGACTCGCAGAGTTTCGTCAATGTGCCTTCCACTGCAGCCAAGGGTGAGCTGCGACCTGATGACATCTCTTCAGCATCAAGCATTGTTCAATGAAGACTGTGTGCAATATCACAGCAGGAAAATCTCCCACTTTTACCTTCCGTGGACTGCCCGATGTGGCCTGAGGCCTCTGCTTTTTGTAAAACATGATCTTCCCCACCACTGCCTTTCCATGTCTGTTTGGCTCTTCCAGAACCATCATCCATGGTAACCATTAGCTACGAGCAGAAAACAACTGCAGCTCATGTACTGCCGGTAATGTCATCAGCATCGGAGAGAAGGAGAAGCCCTCGTAGAGTAGTAGCATTCCCATCAATAGTTGTAAGGGTGGAGGCTCAGTAGATTGGGTTGTGCTATCTTCAGGCCTCTACGTCACTAGGTTAGGCTTCGGGTAAATGTCGGGAGCTGCCTTTGCTTGGTAAGTCCGGGTAGCAGCAGCCACACCGGTCCTGGACTTGTAGAGAGGAAGGAGAGCGCCGGAATGGCGCCCACTGATACGGTAGGTAAAGAGAGTATCAGATTTATTGTCTCACAATCACAACACATTTTCATGGTCCATGAAGCCCTTCATCAAGTGCAAGAGACTCGTAAAGATATAGAGCCAAACCCTTTTATAGCTACACCTGAAGCCCGTGCAGAAAAGATCCATCCCGGACACAGGAGCACCCTGTATCTACCTGACGGTGTCAGCGTGCGCCATTCCTGCTTCTCTCCTGCTCATCTACTTCCACGCTCCACGAGGTGCACAAGAACTACTGGGTGATTGCCTTCCAGAAACCATTGATGATGTGATCAGGATCCTCCCTCCTATTGTCCATATGACTGTTATTACTGTGATATCTTATCCCCTGTATAAATAAAGATTATTATGATTTGTATTTCCGCTGGAGATGTGTCGGCGCCTCATAGAGAAAGCCCCATGTTCCTGGTCTGCAAAAAGCTGAGAAACTATTTCTATTCTTATCAGGTGCTATGGATTTATCCTTCCAATGATGAGAGCCGCTCATTGGGGCTCATTTACAAAGGGTCTGCGGGGCACATTTTCGTCAGGTTTCCCGACTATTTCCTTCTTCTTCCTGGTGCATGTAAGTGCATTGTCCGTGTATAATGCGCTGTGCAGGGAGTCACTAAGATCCTGCGCCCGATATCCTGCATGTGTCGCATCCCCGCTCAGGTCCCTGGAGTTCACCTTCTTCTTCCTGGTGCATGTAAGTGCATTGTCCGTGTATAATGCGCTGTGCGGGGAGTCACTAAGATCGTGCGTCCGATATCCTGCATGTGTCGCTTCCCCGCTCAGGTCCCTGGAGTTCACCTTCTTCTTCCTGGTGCATGTAAGTGCATTGTCCGTGTATAACGCGCTGTGCACGGAGTCACTAAGATCCTGCGCCCGATATCCTGCATGTGTCGCTTCCCCGCTCAGGTCCCTGGAGTTCACCTTCTTCTTCCTGGTGCATGTAAGTGCATTGTCCATGTATAATGCGCTGTGCGGGGAGTCACTAAGATCCTGCCCCCGATATCCTGCATGTGTCGCTTCCCCGCTCAGGTCCCCGGAGTTCACCTTCTTCTTCCTGGTGCATGTAAGTGCATTGTCCGTGTATAATGCGCTGTGCGGCGAGTCACTAAGATCCTGCCCCCGATATCCTGCAAGTGTCACTTCCCCGCTCAGGTCCCTGGAGTTCACCTTCTTCTTCCTGGTGCATGTAAGTGCATTGTCCGTGTATAATGCGCTGTGCAGGGAGTCACTAAGATCCTGCGCCTTATATCCTGCAAGTGTCACTTCCCCGCTCAGGTCCCCGGAGTTCACCTTCTTCTTCCTGGTGCATGTAAGTGCATTGTCCGTGTATAATGCGCTGTGCGGGGAGTCACTAAGATCCTGCCCCCGATATCCTGCATGTGTCGCTTCCCCGCTCAGGTCCCGGGAGTTCACCTTCTTCTTCCTGGTGCATGTAAGTGCATTGTCCGTGTATAATGCGCTGTGCGGGGAGTCACTAAGATCCTGCCCCCGATATCCTGCATGTGTCGCTTCCCCGCTCAGGTCCCCGGAGTTCACCTTCTTCTTCCTGGTGCATGTAAGTGCATTGTCCATGTATAATGGGCTGTGCGGGGAGTCACTAAGATCCTGCACCCGATATCCTGCATGTGTCACTTCCCCGCTCAGGTCCCTGGAGTTCACCTTCTTCCTGGTGCATGTAAGTGCATTGTCCGTGTATAATGCACTGTGCGGGGAGTCACTAAGATCCTGCGCCCGATATCCTGCATGTGTCGCTTCCCCACTCAGGTCCCCGGAGTTCACCTTCTTATTTCTGCTGCATGTAAGTGCATTGTCCGTGTATAATGCGCTGTGCGGGGAGTCACTAAGATCCTGCCCCCGATATCCTGCATGTGTCGCTTCCCCGCTCAGGTCCCTGGAGTTCACCTTCTTCTTCCTGGTGCATGTAAGTGCATTGTCCGTGTATAATGCGCTGTGCGGGGAGTCACTAAGATCCTGCAACCGATATCCTGCATGTGTCTCTTCCCCGCTCAGGTCCCCGGAGTTCACCTTCTTCTTCCTGGTACATGTAAGTGCATTGTCCGTGTATAATGCGCTGTGCGGGGAGTCACTAATATCCTGCGCCCGATATCCTGCATGTGTCGCTTCCCTGCTCAGGTCCCTGGAGTTCACCTTCTTCCTGGTGCATGTAAGTGCATTGTCCGTGTATAACGCGCTGTGCGGGGAGTCACTAAGATCCTGCACCCGATATCCTGCATGTGTCACTTCCCCGATCAGGTCCCCGGAGTTCACCTTCTTCCTCCTGGTGCATGTGTGTGCATTGTCCGTGTATAATGCGCTGTGCAGGGAGTCTCGAAGATCCTGCCTTGATATCCTGCATGTGTTGCTTCCCTGCTCAGGTCCCTGGAGTTTACCCTCTTCTTCCTGGTGCATGTAAGTGCATTGTCCATGTATAATGCGCTGTGCGGGGAGTCAGTAAGATCCTGCGCCCGATATCCTGCATGTGTCACTTCCCCGCTCAGGTCCCCGGAGTTCACCTTCTTCTTCCTGGTGCATGTAACTGCATTGTCCGTGTATAATGCGCTGTGCGGGGAGTCACTAAGATCCTGCACCCGATATCCTGCATGTGTCACTTCCCCGCTCAGGTCCCCGGAGTTCACCTTCTTCTTCCTGGTGCATGTAAGTGCATTGTCCGTGTATAATGCGCTGTGCGGGGAGTCACTAAGATCCTGCGCCCGATATCCTGCATGTGTCGATTCTCCGCTCAGGTCCCAGGAGTTCACCTTCTTCTTCCTGGTGCATGTAAGTGCATTGTCTGTGTATAATGCGCTGTGCGGGGAGTCACTAAGATCGTGCGCCCGATATCCTGCATGTGTCACTTCCCCGCTCAGGTCCCCGGAGTTCTCCTTCTTCTTCTTGGTGCATGTAAGTGCATTGTCCGTGAATAATGCGCTGTGCGGGGAGTCACTAAGATCCTGCGCCCGATATCCTGCATGTGTCACTTCCCTGCTCAGGTCCCCGGAGTTCTCCTTCTTCTTCCTGGTGCATGTAAGTGCATTGTCCGTGTATAATGCGCTGTGCAGAGAGTCACTAAGATCCTGCGCCCGTTATCCTGCATGTGTTGCTTCCCCGCTCAGGTCCCCGGAGTTCTCCTTCTTCTTCCTGGTGCATGTAAGTGCATTGTCCGTGTATAATGCGCTGTGCAGGGAGTCACTAAGATCCTGCGCCCGTTATCCTGCATGTGTTGCTTCCCCGCTCAGGTCCCCGGAGTTCTCCTTCTTCTTCCTGGTGCATGTAAGTGCATTGTCCGTGTATAATGCGCTGTGCGGGGAGTCACTAAGATCCTGCACCCGATATCCTGCATGTGTCACTTCCCCGCTCAGGTCCCCGGAGTTCTCCTTCTTCTTCCTGGTGCATGTAAGTGCATTGTCCGTGTATAATGCGCTGTGCGGGGAGTCACTAAGATCCTGCGCCCGATATCCTGCATGTGTCGATTCTCCGCTCAGGTCCCAGGAGTTCACCTTCTTCTTCCTGGTGCATGTAAGTGCATTGTCTGTGTATAATGCGCTGTGCGGGGAGTCACTAAGATCGTGCGCCCGATATCCTGCATGTGTCACTTCCCCGCTCAGGTCCCCGGAGTTCTCCTTCTTCTTCTTGGTGCATGTAAGTGCATTGTCCGTGAATAATGCGCTGTGCGGGGAGTCACTAAGATCCTGCGCCCGATATCCTGCATGTGTCACTTCCCTGCTCAGGTCCCCGGAGTTCTCCTTCTTCTTCCTGGTGCATGTAAGTGCATTGTCCGTGTATAATGCGCTGTGCAGAGAGTCACTAAGATCCTGCGCCCGTTATCCTGCATGTGTTGCTTCCCCGCTCAGGTCCCCGGAGTTCTCCTTCTTCTTCCTGGTGCATGTAAGTGCATTGTCCGTGTATAATGCGCTGTGCAGGGAGTCACTAAGATCCTGCGCCCGTTATCCTGCATGTGTTGCTTCCCCGCTCAGGTCCCCGGAGTTCTCCTTCTTCTTCCTGGTGCATGTAAGTGCATTGTCCGTGTATAATGCGCTGTGCGGGGAGTCACTAAGATCCTGCACCCGATATCCTGCATGTGTCACTTCCCCGCTCAGGTCCCCGGAGTTCTCCTTCTTCTTCCTGGTGCATGTAAGTGCATTGTCCGTGTATAATGCGCTGTGCGGGGAGTCACTAAGATCAGGCGCCCGATATCCTGCATGTGTCGCTTCCCCGCTCAGGTCCCCGGAGTTCACCTTCTTCTTCCTGGTGCATGTAAGTGCATTGTCCGTGTATAATGCGCTGTGCAGGGAGTCACTAAGATCCTGTGCCCGATATCCTGCATGTGTCTCTTCCCCGCTCAGGTCCCTGGAGTTCACCTTCTTCTTCCTGGTGCATGTAAGTGCATTGTCCGTGTATAATGCGCTGTGCGGGGAGTCACTAAGATCCTGCACCCGATATCCTGCATGTGTCTCTTCCCCGCTCAGGTCCCCGGAGTTCACCTTCTTCTTCCTGGTGCATGTAAGTGCATTGTCCGTGTATAATGCGCTGTGCGGGGAGTCACGAAGATCGTGCGCCCGATATCCTGCATGTGTCGCTTCCCTGCTCAGGTCCCTGGAGTTCACCTTCTTCTTCCTGGTGCATGTAAGTGCATTGTCCGTGTATAATGCGCTGTGCGGGGAGTCACTGAGATCCTGTCCCGATATCCTGCATGTGTCACTTCCCCGCTCAGGTCCCCGGAGTTCTCCTTCTTCTTCCTGGTGCATGTAAGTGCATTGTCCGTGAATAATGCGCTGTGCGGGGAGTCACTAAGATCCTGCGCCCGATATCCTGCATGTGTCACTTCCCCGCTCAGGTCCCCGGAGTTCTCCTTCTTCTTCCTGGTGCATGTAAGTGCATTGTCCGTGAATAATGCGCTGTGCGGGGAGTCACTAAGATCCTGCGCCCGATATCCTGCATGTGTCACTTCCCCGCTCAGGTCCCTGGAGTTCACCTTCTTCTTCCTGGTGCATGTAAGTGCATTGTCCGTGTATAATGCGCTGTGCGGGGAGTCACTAAGATCCTGCGCCCGATATCCTGCATGTGTCACTTCCGCGCTCAGGTCCCTGGAGTTCACCTTCTTCTTCCTGGTACATGTAAGTGCATTGTCCGTGTATAATGCGCTGTGCAGGGAGTCACTAAGATCCTGCGCCCGTTATCCTGCATGTGTTGCTTCCCCGCTCAGGTCCCCGGAGTTCTCCTTCTTCTTCCTGGTGCATGTAAGTGCAATGTCCGTGTATAATGCGCTGTGAGAGGAATCACTGAGATCCTGCACCCGATATCCTGCACGTGTCACCTCCCCGCTCAGGTCCCCGGAGTTCACCTTCTTCTTCCTGGTGCATGTAAGTGCATTGTCTGTGTATAATGCGCTGTGCAGGGAGTCACTAAGATCGTGCACCCGATATCCTGCATGTGTCACTTCCCCGCTCAGGTCCCCGGAGTTCTCCTTCTTCTTCCTGGTGCATGTAAGTGCATTGTCCGTGTATAATGCGCTGTGCGGGGAGTCACTAAGATCCTGCACCCGATATCCTGCATGTGTTGCTTCCCCGCTCAGGTCCCTGGAGTTCACCTTCTTCTTCCTGGTGCATGTAAGTGCATTGTCCGTGTATAATGCGCTGTGCGGGGAGTCACTAAGATCCTGCACCCGATATCCTGCATGTGTCTCTTCCCCGCTCAGGTCCCCGGAGTTCACCTTCTTCTTCCTGGTGCATGTAAGTGCATTGTCCGTGTATAATGCGCTGTGCGGGGAGTCACGAAGATCGTGCGCCCGATATCCTGCATGTGTCGCTTTCCTGCTCAGGTCCCTGGAGTTCACCTTCTTCTTCCTGGTGCATGTAAGTGCATTGTCTGTGTATAATGCACTGTGCGGGGAGTCACTAAGATCCTGCACCCGATATCCTGCATGTGTCACTTCCCCGCTCAGGTCCCCGGAGTTCACCTTCTTCCTGGTGCATGTAAGTGCATTGTCTGTGTATAATGCGCTGTGCCGGGAGTTACTAAGATCCTGCGCCCGATATCCTGCATGTGTCGCTTCCCCGCTCAGGTCCCCGGAGTTCACCTTCTTCTTCCTGGTGCATGTAAGTGCATTGTCCGTGTATAATGCGCTGTGCAGGGAGTCACTAAGATCCTGCACCCGATATCCTGCATGTGTCACTTCCCCGCTCAGGTCCCCGGAGTTCACCTTCTTCCTCCTGGTGCATGTGTGTGCATTGTCCGTGAATAATGCGCTGTGCGGGGAGTCACTAAGATCCTGCGCCCGATATCCTGCATGTGTCACTTCCCCGCTCAGGTCCCTGGAGTTCACCTTCTTCTTCCTGGTGCATGTAAGTGCATTGTCCGTGTATAATGCGCTGTGCGGGGAGTCACTAAGATCCTGCGCCCGATATCCTGCATGTGTCACTTCCCCGCTCAGGTCCCTGGAGTTCACCTTCTTCTTCCTGGTACATGTAAGTGCATTGTCCGTGTATAATGCGCTGTGCAGGGAGTCACTAAGATCCTGCGCCCGTTATCCTGCATGTGTTGCTTCCCCGCTCAGGTCCCCGGAGTTCTCCTTCTTCTTCCTGGTGCATGTAAGTGCAATGTCCGTGTATAATGCGCTGTGAGAGGAATCACTGAGATCCTGCACCCGATATCCTGCACGTGTCACCTCCCCGCTCAGGTCCCCGGAGTTCACCTTCTTCTTCCTGGTGCATGTAAGTGCATTGTCTGTGTATAATGCGCTGTGCAGGGAGTCACTAAGATCGTGCACCCGATATCCTGCATGTGTCACTTCCCCGCTCAGGTCCCCGGAGTTCTCCTTCTTCTTCCTGGTGCATGTAAGTGCATTGTCCGTGTATAATGCGCTGTGCGGGGAGTCACTAAGATCCTGCACCCGATATCCTGCATGTGTTGCTTCCCCGCTCAGGTCCCTGGAGTTCACCTTCTTCTTCCTGGTGCATGTAAGTGCATTGTCCGTGTATAATGCGCTGTGCGGGGAGTCACTAAGATCCTGCACCCGATATCCTGCATGTGTCTCTTCCCCGCTCAGGTCCCCGGAGTTCACCTTCTTCTTCCTGGTGCATGTAAGTGCATTGTCCGTGTATAATGCGCTGTGCGGGGAGTCACTAAGATCCTGCGCCCGATATCCTGCATGTGTCACTTCCCCGCTCAGGTCCCTGGAGTTCACCTTCTTCTTCCTGGTGCATGTAAGTGCATTGTCCGTGTATAATGCGCTGTGCGGGGAGTAACTAAGATCCTGCACCCGATATCCTGCATGTGTCTCTTCCCCGCTCAGGTCCCCGGAGTTCACCTTCTTCTTCCTGGTGCATGTAAGTGCATTGTCTGTGTATAATGCACTGTGCGGGGAGTCACTAAGATCCTGCACCCGATATCCTGCATGTGTCACTTCCCCGCTCAGGTCCCCGGAGTTCACCTTCTTCCTGGTGCATGTAAGTGCATTGTCCGTGTATAATGTGCTGTGCCGGGAGTTACTAAGATCCTGCGCCCGATATCCTGCATGTGTCACTTCCCCGCTCAGGTCCCTGGAGTTCACCTTCTTCTTCCTGGTGCATGTAAGTGCAGTGTCCGTGTATAATGCGCTGTGCGGGGAGTCACTAAGATCCTGCGCCCGATATCCTGCATGTGTCGCTTCCCCGCTCAGGTCCCCGGAGTTCACCTTCTTCTTCCTGGTGCATGTAAGTGCATTGTCCGTGTATAATGCGCTGTGCAGGGAGTCACTAAGATCCTGCACCCGATATCCTGCATGTGTCACTTCCCCGCTCAGGTCCCCGGAGTTCACCTTCTTCCTCCTGGTGCATGTGTGTGCATTGTCCGTGTATAATGCGCTGTGCGGGGAGTCACTGAGATCCTGTCCCGATATCCTGCATGTGTCACTTCCACGCTCAGGTCCCAGGAGTTCACCCTCTTCTTCCTGGTGCATGTAAGTGCATTGTCCATGTATAATGCGCTGTGCGGGGAGTCACTAAGATCCTGCGCCCGATATCCTGCATGTGTCGCTTCCCCGCTCAGGTCCCCGGAGTTCACCTTCTTCTTCCTGGTGCATGTAAGTGCATTGTCCGTGTATAATGCGCTGTGCGGGGAGTCACTAAGATCCTGCACCTGATATCCTGCATGTGTCACTTCCCCGCTCAGGTCCCCGGAGTTCACCTTCTTCTTCCTGGTGCATGTAAGTGCATTGTCCGTGTATAATGCGCTGTGCGGGGAGTCACTAAGATCCTGCGCCCGATATCCTGCATGTGTCGCTTCCCCGCTCAGGTCCCTGGAGTTCACCTTCTTCTTCCTGGTGCATGTAAGTGCATTGTCTGTGTATAATGCGCTGTGCGGGGAGTCACTAAGATCCTGCGCCCGATATCCTGCATGTGTCGCTTCCCCGCTCAGGTCCCTGGAGTTCACCTTCTTCTTCCTGGAGCATGTAAGTGCATTGTCCATGTATAATGCGCTGTGCGGGGAGTCACTAAGATCCTGCGCCCGATATCCTGCATGTGTCGCTTCCCCGCTCAGGTCCCCGGAGTTCACCTTCTTCTTCCTGGTGCATGTAAGTGCATTGTCCGTGTATAATGCGCTGTGCGGTGAGTCACTAAGATCCTGCACCCGATATCCTGCATGTGTCTCTTCCCCGCTCAGGTCCCCGGAGTTCACCTTCTTCTTCCTGGTGCATGTAAGTGCATTGTCCGTGTATAATGCGCTGTGCGGGGAGTCACGAAGATCGTGCGCCCGATATCCTGCATGTGTCGCTTCCCTGCTCAGGTCCCTGGAGTTCACCTTCTTCTTCCTGGTGCATGTAAGTGCATTGTCCGTGTATAATGCGCTGTGCGGGGAGTCACGAAGATCGTGCGCCCGATATCCTGCATGTGTCGCTTCCCTGCTCAGGTCCCTGGAGTTCACCTTCTTCTTCCTGGTGCATGTAAGTGCATTGTCCGTGTATAATGCGCTGTGCAGGGAGTCACTAAGATCCTGCCCCCGATATCCTGCATGTGTCGCTTCCCCGCTCAGGTCCCTGGAGTTCACCTTCTTCCTGGTGCATGTAAGTGCAATGTCCGTGTATAATGCGCTGTGCAGGGAGTCACTAAGATCCTGCACCTGATATCCTGCATGTGTCGCTTCCCCGCTCAGGTCCCCGGAGTTCACCGTCTTCTTCCTGGTGCATGTAAGTGCATTGTCCGTGTATAATGTGCTGTGCGGGGAGTCACTAAGATCCTGCGCCCAATATCCTGCATGTGTCGCTTCCCCGCTCAGGTCCCCGGAGTTCACCTTCTTCTTCCTGGTGCATGTAAGTGCATTGTCCGTGTATAATGCGCTGTGCGGGGAGTCACTAAGATCCTGCGCCCGATATCCTGCATGTGTCGCTTCCCCGCTCAGGTCCCCGGAGTTCACCTTCTTCTTCCTGGTGCATGTAAGTGCATTGTCCGTGTATAATGCGCTGTGCGGGGAGTCACTAAGATCCTGCGCCCGATATCCTGCATGTGTCACTTCCCCGCTCAGGTAGTGCGGGTAGTGCTGTGTACTATGGGGGTAGTGCTGTGTACTATGGGTGCAGTGCTGTGTACTATGGGGGTAGTGCTGTGTACTATGGGGGTAGTGCTGTGTACTATGGGGGTAGTGCTGTATACTATGGGGGTAGTTCTGTGTAGTATGGGTGCAGTGCTGTGTAGTATGGGTGCAGTGCTGTGTAGTATGGGTGCAGTGCTGTATACTATGGGGGCAGTGCTGTGTAGTATGGGGGCAGTGCTGTGTAGTATGGGGGCAGTGCTGTGTAGTATGGGTGCAGTGCTGTATACTATGGGTGCAGTGCTGTATACTATGGGTGCAGTGCTGTATACTATGGTGCAGTGCTGTGTACTATGGGTGCAGTGCTGTGTACTATGGGTGCAGTGCTGTGTACTATGGGTGCAGTGCTGTGTACTATGGGTGCAGTGCTGTGTACTATGGGGGTAGTTCTGTGTAGTATGGGTGCAGTGCTGTGTAGTATGGGTGCAGTGCTGTGTAGTATGGGTGTAGTGCTGTGTACTATGGGTGCAGTGCTGTGTACTATGGGTGCAGTGCTGTGTAGTATGGGGGCAGTGCTGTGTACTATGGGGACAGTGCTGTGTACTATGGGTGCAGTGCTGTATACTATGGGTGCAGTGCTGTATACTATGGGTGCAGTGCTGTGTACTATGGGTGCAGTGCTGTGTACTATGGGTGCAGTGCTGTGTACTATGGGTGCAGTGCTGTGTACTATGGGTGCAGTGCTGTGTACTATGGGTGCAGTGCCGTGTGCTATGGGTGCAGTGCCGTGTGCTATGGGTGCAGTGCCGTGTGCTATGGGGGCAGTGCCGTGTGCTATGGGGGCAGTGCCGTGTGCTATGGGGGCAGTGCCGTGTACTATGGGTGCAGTGCTGTGTAGTATGGGTGCAGTGCTGTGTAGTATGGGGGCAGTGCTGTGTAGTATGGGGGCAGTGCTGTGTGGTATGGGGCAGTGCCGTGTACTATGAGTGCGGGGCTGTGTACTATGGGTGTTATACTCTATATACATCACTAGGGGGGGGGGGGGTTATACTCTATATACATCACTAGGGGGGGGGGTTATACTCTATATACATCACTAGGGGGGGGGGTTATACTCTATATACATCACTAGGGGGGGGTTATACTCTATATACATCACTAGGGGGGGGGGGTTATACTCTATATACATCACTAGGGGGGGGGGGGGTTATACTCTATATACATCACTAGGGGGGGGGGGTTATACTCTATATACATCACTAGGGGGGGGGGGGTTATACTCTATATACATCACTAGGGGGGGGGGGTTATACTCTATATACATCACTAGGGGGGGGGTGTTATACTCTATATACATCACTAGGGGGGGGGGGTTATACTCTATATACATCACTAGGGGGGGGGTTATACTCTATATACATCACTAGGGGGGGGTGTTATACTCTATATACATCACTAGGGGGGGGGTGTTATACTCTATATACCTCACTAGGGGGGGTGTTATACTCTATATACCTCACTAGGGGTCAGTCTTACTCTTCATCTTCTCTCAGAAGTGAAAGTAAAACTTGTGAGGATGAGACTCGGCAGCCGCGGCCATTACAGAACAGGGTGGAGGTCGTATCCCGGATCACAGGACATGAAAGATCCCCCCATATCCCCTCTACCTACTGCTCCTGTCACTCAGCACCGCAGGTAAGTGTCCCCTGTGTATGTCATATGGATCAGCAATGCTACACAAGTTATTGCCTGGTGCTGGGGGATATATACAGTAACTGCCCGGTGCTGGGGGGGATATATATATACAGTAACTGCCCGGTGCTGGGGGGATATATATACAGTAACTGCCCGGTGCTGGGGGTATATATACAGTAACTGCCCGGTGCTGGGGGGATATATACAGTAACTGCCCGGTGCTGGGGGGATATATATACAGTAACTGCCCGGTGCTGGGGGGATATATATACAGTAACTGCCCGGTGCTGGGGGGATATATATACAGTAACTGCCCGGTGCTGGGGGGGATATATACAGTAACTGCCCGGTGCTGGGGGTGTATACAGTAACTGCCCGGTGCTGGGGGTGTATACAGTAACTGCCCGGTGCTGGGGGGATATATATACAGTAACTGCCGGTGCTGGGGGATATATATACAGTAACTGCCCGGTGCTGGGGGTATATATACAGTAATTGCCCAGTCTTGGGTAATTTTCTATTGGATTTGGCCCTCCTGAAACACGGCGCTGCTGAGTGGTTCCCTGCACATATGGAACGGTCATGGTGAAACCTGCATGAGGGTACAGATATACCTTGCCCCTTGTTAAAGGACCAGCAGGCACCCGTGGGCTGATGCGCCACTGGCCCCCGCTGAGGTGTTCCTGGGAAAGTTGCAACCACACATGCGTCACCATGGCCGCCCTCCCAATAGCATGTGACCGGACAAGGCGACGACGGTATCTTCATCATAACACAACCACGCGGCACCCTCATGCAGCTTGTGGACGCCATATATCGTGTCTGAATAAACAAACAGCTCAGGCCCATGACATAAACATGTGGTGGCCCTGAGAAACCCAGGAGCCAGTTTCCGCTCCAATCCTTTTACGAAAGACCGCTTCTTATCGGTAGCCACGTGCGGCACAGGAACAAGGACCAAATATCAAAAAATTCTGGTTTTATTACTGTTTACCTTATTTCTGTGGACAGGTGAGTACCCGAAGGAGCAACACCACAAAATGTAGAAACGTAAACCTGGCATCTCATCCAGTCCCTTTGCCAAGAGCAAGGCCACTGAAACGGCCACGACTGCCGGAGTGTAGTTTTTCTTCTCTAACTGACCTATAAATGATTTTAACAAACTAAGAAGCTTCTAAGTCAGTTTCCGCCTGAGTCTTAGCAGTTGACTATGCATTCAAGCAGGAGAACTCACCAGATCTTGGCGTCCCGACAACCATGGGGGGTGCCTCCAATGAGGGGTGGAGGCCTTTCCCACTGCCGAGAAGCCTCGTGATCTCCTGCTGCTGCTGGCTTTAGTTGGCCACTTGTACCAGACCACGAGCACTTCCAGGCTTGTGTCTGCGGCTACCTCCGGTCTTGTAACGTCCTTAGGGCGGTCACCAGATGATGAGGAAGATGAAAAGGATGAAGCAGAGTCCGAAGCGCTGCCGGGACTAAGCCTTGCCATGCTTCGGTGGTGATGGCTGCTGGATCTATGCTCGGATCTTCTTCTCTTGATCCGCATGTGGCGCCGCCATTGTTCACTTGGGGAGCCTGCAGAAGAAAAAGGGAAAGTAGCGCCACCAGTAGCCAAAACCGTTGTTCGGCCTACTGACCCCTGGGATTGACATGTTACACCATCTCCACAGCCGATGATAACGGCCGAGCAGCAGCAGCCCTATGGGACCGAAAGTCAATACCCGGGTTCATACCAGCATAACCCCTCTCATCCCCCAGTGAACCACTAGCTCCACCCCCTGCCCATCCCCCGTTCACCTCCTCCTAGTGCCCAAAACTGCAACTAGGAGACCGAGTGCCCAAACTGCAACCCAGACACACTTATTTATTGCAACGTGCCAACACAGCAAAATCTTCTTGCTCTGTGCTGCAGCTTTCAACGGTCCCGAGGGAGAGAAAATTCAGATTGCCATTGCAGATCCCTTGACAACCCACTAACCAGGAAGAATTGTGGAGCTAAGAGCAGGAGCTTCAATGGCGCCAATGATAATCCGCCCATGTCCAAACCGTCTCTTCCTGCAGTCTCCGGTAGACCCAGAGGCTTCACTTTAAAAGAATGCTGAGTGTGTCACGTCTGGGCTACCTGGGCCTGCAGGAGGATCTCTTAAGCCCTGTCTTGTGAATTCTTTGCTGGGGCAACAGCCCGAGTGCCCACTGAGAGGGCTCTGACTGCCACCTCTGGCACCTGTGCCACAGGTTCGCCACCACTGTCCTAGTGGATCCGGAGCTGCTCCAACCCAATGTGCTTTTCTTATCAAAACTTTGTATTGTGCCAGAAAAACGGTGGCAAGATATTGGCTGTCTGCTCGTTCTCCGACCCCTCGTGACTGGTTCTAAGCGGTAATTGCTTCCCCTTAAAAAAAATTATTTTTACTCATAGGCAAAAGAGCAGAAGTTTCCTCGCCACATGGGAAAAATGTCTGAGCAATCACTTGCCACTGCTCCTCCATCCCCTGATTAGCTCCGTTACTCGGGTGTCTCTGACTGTCACCTCTACGAGAGCGATGAAAGCGTCGGAGCGCAGGCGGATTGTCTGTCTCTACTGATTTGCAGAGAATTGCTGACTATACAGGAGATAACATCAGGTCTACTTTGTATCTCTGACATAATGAGGCTCATTTACTATGAACAGTACCGAGCGCGGGGTGTCCTGTGTAGCGCGCGGGGTGTCCTGTGTAGCGCGCGGGGTGTCCTGTGTAGCGCGCGGGGTGTCCTGTGTAGCGCGCGGGGTGTCCTGTGTAGCGCGCGGGGTGTCCTGTGTAGCGCGCGGGGTGTCCTGTGTAGCGCGCGGGGTGTCCTGTGTAGCGCGCGGGGTGTCCTGTGTAGCGCGCGGGGTGTCCTGTGTAGCGTGCAGGGGACGCTGGATTACGGATTTATGGCGCACGCTCTTCATGAATCTGGCGCCACTCAACTAATATTTTACCAAAAACCCCTCAATAGTGCAGAATAAGTAGAGTAACCGATACTTCATATGGGACATAATCTTTACTCATCACATCAGTCACACACAATGACCAGAGAAAAGTATAAACACCCCATGAAAAACCCACAGACCAACAGTGTGATAATATCCGGACGGGGAGTTATCATATAACAAGGTCCTGGTAACATCATAGATATCACAGCAGCAGTTCTACAACACAACCAACCAGAGGCCACGCTCCACAGGTCCAGGACCACGCTGTCCCAACACCCCACGCACGTTTCGCACCCTGCTTCGTCAGGAGGTGCCAGAACAATGTGCCACAGAACCGTATAAAGACCGTATACAGGTGGAGGTCATTACCAGTGAGGTGTTTTGTTGCGGCGCATGTCAGGAAGCGTCCACAACACCTCAGAATCCGGCGCCAGCGTCACGGATCCAGCACCGCCTTCCAAACGATGCAGGAGCCGCTAAGCACGCCCACAGGAAGTGAGCTAGGGTTCGATTTCCTGTCATGTGCACAAACACCTCAGACATCACGGTGGCCATCTTGGAAGTGGGCAAAATGACCCTATCCTCATAGATCGCCTTTCTAACATATCCTTTATACCACACAGAATTAATTTTTTTAACCCCTTCCCGACATTTGAGGTAATAATACTGCATGGCGGGAGGGGCGTTCCCACATTTTGCAGTACTATTACGTCATGCTCTGGCACCGGCTCCTGAACGTTACAGCTGGCACCCGACTCTAATACCCGAGGGGTAGAAGGGAAGTGTACACGTGAGAGGGGTAGAAGGGAAGTGTACACGTGAGAGGGGTAGAAGGGAAGTGCACACGTGAGAGGGGTAGAAGGGAAGTGCACACGTGAGAGGGGTAGAAGGGAAGTGTACACACGAGAGGGGTAGAAGGGAAGTGCACACGTGAGAGGGGTAGAAGGGAAGTGTACACGTGAGAGGGGTAGAAGGGAAGTGTACACGTGAGAGGGGTAGAAGGGAAGTGTACACGTGAGAGGGGTAGAAGGGAAGTGCACACGTGAGAGGGGTAGAAGGGAAGTGTACACGTGAGAGGGGTAGAAGGGAAGTGCACACGTGAGAGGGGTAGAAGGGAAGTGTACACGTGAGAGGGGTAGAAGGGAAGTGTACACGTGAGAGGGGTAGAAGGGAAGTGCACACGTGAGAGGGGTAGAAGGGAAGTGCACACGTGAGAGGGGTAGAAGGGAAGTGTACACACGAGAGGGGTAGAAGGGAAGTGCACACGTGAGAGGGGTAGAAGGGAAGTGTACACGTGAGAGGGGTAGAAGGGAAGTGTACACGTGAGAGGGGTAGAAGGGAAGTGTACACGTGAGAGGGGTAGAAGGGAAGTGTACACATGAGAGGGGTAGAAGGAAGTGCACGCGTGAGAGGGGCAGAAGGGAAGTGCACACGTGAGAGGGGCAGAAGGGAAGTGTACGCGTGAGAGGGGTAGAAGGGAAGTGCACACATGAGAGGGGTAGAAGGGAAGTGTACACACGAGAGGGGCAGAAGGGAAGTGCACACGTGAGAGGGGTAGAAGGGAAGTGCACACGTGAGAGGGGTAGAAGGGAAGTGTACACGTGAGAGGGGTAGAAGGGAAGTGTACACGTGAGAGGGGTAGAAGGGAAGTGCACACGTGAGAGGGGTAGAAGGGAAGTGTACACATGAGAGGGGTAGAAGGGAAGTGTACACGTGAGAGAGTTAGAAGGGAAGTGCACACGTGAGAGGGGTAGAAGGGAAGTGTACACACGAGAGGGGTAGAAGGGAAGTGTACGCACGAGAGGGGTAGAAGGGAAGTGCACACGTGAGAGGGGTAGAAGGGAAGTGCACGCGTGAGAGGGGTAGAAGGGAAGTGTACACATGAGAGGGGTAGAAGGGAAGTGTACACATAAGAGGGGTAGAAGGGAAGTGCACACGTGAGAGGGGTAGAAGGGAAGTGCACACATGAGAGGGGTAGAAGGGAAGTGTACACGTGAGAGGGGTAGAAGGGAAGTGCACACGTGAGAGCGGTAGAAGGGAAGTGCACACGTGAGAGGGGTAGAAGGGAAGTGCACACGTGAGAGGGGTAGAAGGGAAGTGCACACGTGAGAGGGGCAGAAGGGAAGTGCACACACGAGAGGGGCAGAAGGGAAGTGCACACACGAGAGGGGCAGAAGGGAAGTGTACGCACGAGAGGAGTAGAAGGGAAGTGTACACACGAGAGGGGCAGAAGGGAAGTGCACACACGAGAGGGGCAGAAGGGAAGTGCACACGTGAGAGGGGCAGAAGGGAAGTGTACGCGTGAGAGGGGTAGAAGGGAAGTGCACACATGAGAGGGGTAGAAGGGAAGTGTACACACGAGAGGGGCAGAAGGGAAGTGCACACGTGAGAGGGGTAGAAGGGAAGTGTACACGTGAGAGGGGTAGAAGGGAAGTGTACACGTGAGAGGGGTAGAAGGGAAGTGTACACGTGAGAGGGGTAGAAGGGAAGTGCACACGTGAGAGGGGCATAAGGGAAGTGCACACGTGAGAGGGGCATAAGGGAAGTGCACACGTGAGAGGGGCAGAAGGGAAGTGTACACGTGAGAGGGGCAGAAGGGAAGTGCACACGTGAGAGGGGCAGAAGGGAAGTGTACACGTGAGAGGGGTAGAAGGGAAGTGTACACGTGAGAGGGGTAGAAGGGAAGTGTACACGTGAGAGGGGTAGAAGGGAAGTGTACACACGAGAGGGGTAGAAGGGAAGTGCACACGTGAGAGGGGTAGAAGGGAAGTGTACACGTGAGAGGGGTAGAAGGGAAGTGTACACGTGAGAGGGGTAGAAGGGAAGTGTACACGTGAGAGGGGCATAAGGGAAGTGCACACGTGAGAGGGGCAGAAGGGAAGTGCACACGTGAGAGGGGCAGAAGGGAAGTGTACACGTGAGAGGGGTAGAAGGGAAGTGTACACGTGAGAGGGGTAGAAGGGAAGTGCACACATGAGAGGGGTAGAAGGGAAGTGCACACGTGAGAGGGGTAGAAGGGAAGTGCACACGTGAGAGGGGTAGAAGGGAAGTGCACACACGAGAGGGGTAGAAGAGAAGTGCACGCGTGAGAGGGGTAGAAGGGAAGTGTACACACGAGAGGGGTAGAAGGGAAGTGTACACACGAGAGGGGCAGAAGGGAAGTGCACACGTGAGAGGGGTAGAAGGGAAGTGCACACGTGAGAGGGGTAGAAGGGAAGTGTACACGTGAGAGGGGTAGAAGGGAAGTGTACACGTGAGAGGGGTAGAAGGGAAGTGTACACGTGAGAGGGGTAGAAGGGAAGTGCACACGTGAGAGGGGTAGAAGGGAAGTGTACACATGAGAGGGGTAGAAGGGAAGTGTACACGTGAGAGAGTTAGAAGGGAAGTGCACACGTGAGAGGGGTAGAAGGGAAGTGTACACACGAGAGGGGTAGAAGGGAAGTGTACGCACGAGAGGGGTAGAAGGGAAGTGCACACGTGAGAGGGGTAGAAGGGAAGTGCACGCGTGAGAGGGGTAGAAGGGAAGTGTACACATGAGAGGGGTAGAAGGGAAGTGTACACATGAGAGGGGTAGAAGGGAAGTGCACACGTGAGAGGGGTAGAAGGGAAGTGTACACATGAGAGGGGTAAAAGGGAAGTGTACACGTGAGAGAGTTAGAAGGGAAGTGCACACGTGAGAGGGGTAAAAGGGAAGTGTACACGTGAGAGAGTTAGAAGGGAAGTGCACACGTGAGAGGGGTAGAAGGGAAGTGCACACGTGAGAGGGGTAGAAGGGAAGTGCACACGTGAGAGGGGTAGAAGGGAAGTGCACACGCGAGAGGGGTAGAAGGGAAGTGCACACGCGAGAGGGGTAGAAGGGAAGTGCACACGTGAGAGGGGCAGAAGGGAAGTGCACACGTGAGAGGGGCAGAAGGGAAGTGCACACGTGAGAGGGGCAGAAGGGAAGTGCACACGTGAGAGGGGCAGAAGGGAAGTGCACACGTGAGAGGGGTAGAAGGGAAGTGTACACGTGAGAGGGGTAGAAGGGAAGTGCACACGTGAGAGGGGTAGAAGGGAAGTGCACACGCGAGAGGGGCAGAAGGGAAGTGCACGCGTGAGAGGGGTAGAAGGGAAGTGTACACGTGAGAGGGGTAGAAGGGAAGTGCACACGTGAGAGCGGTAGAAGGGAAGTGCACACGCGAGAGGGGCAGAAGGGAAGTGCACACGCGAGAGGGGTAGAAGGGAAGTGCACACGTGAGAGGGGTAGAAGGGAAGTGTACACGTGAGAGGGGTAGAAGGGAAGTGCACACGTGAGAGCGGTAGAAGGGAAGTGCACACGCGAGAGGGGCAGAAGGGAAGTGCACACGTGAGAGGGGTAGAAGGGAAGTGCACACGTGAGAGGGGTAGAAGGGAAGTGTACACACGAGAGGGGTAGAAGGGAAGTGCACACGCGAGAGGGGCAGAAGGGAAGTGTACACATGAGAGGAGTAGAAGGGAAGTGCACACATGAGAGGGGTAGAAGGGAAGTGTACACGTGAGAGGGGTAGAAGGGAAGTGCACACGTGAGAGCGGTAGAAGGGAAGTGCACACGCGAGAGGGGCAGAAGGGAAGTGCACACGTGAGAGGGGTAGAAGGGAAGTGCACACGTGAGAGGGGTAGAAGGGAAGTGTACACACGAGAGGGGTAGAAGGGAAGTGCACACGCGAGAGGGGCAGAAGGGAAGTGTACACATGAGAGGAGTAGAAGGGAAGTGTACACGTGAGAGGGGTAGAAGGGAAGTGCACACGTGAGAGGGGTAGAAGGGAAGTGTACACACGAGAGGGGTAGAAGGGAAGTGTACACACGAGAGGGGTAGAAGGGAAGTGTACACGTGAGAGGGGTAGAAGGGAAGTGTACACACGAGAGGGGTAGAAGGGAAGTGCACACGTGAGAGGGGTAGAAGGGAAGTGTACACATGAGAGGGGTAGAAGGGAAGTGCACACGTGAGAGGGGTAGAAGGGAAGTGCACACGTGAGAGGGGTAGAAGGGAAGTGCACACGCGAGAGGGGTAGAAGGGAAGTGTACACACGAGAGGGGTAGAAGGGAAGTGCACACGTGAGAGGGGTAGAAGGGAAGTGCACGCGTGAGAGGGGTAGAAGGGAAGTGTACACATGAGAGGGGTAGAAGGGAAGTGTACACATAAGAGGGGTAGAAGGGAAGTGCACACGTGAGAGGGGTAGAAGGGAAGTGCACACATGAGAGGGGTAGAAGGGAAGTGTACACGTGAGAGGGGTAGAAGGGAAGTGCACACGTGAGAGCGGTAGAAGGGAAGTGCACACGTGAGAGGGGTAGAAGGGAAGTGCACACGTGAGAGGGGTAGAAGGGAAGTGCACACGTGAGAGGGGCAGAAGGGAAGTGCACACACGAGAGGGGCAGAAGGGAAGTGCACACACGAGAGGGGCAGAAGGGAAGTGTACGCACGAGAGGAGTAGAAGGGAAGTGTACACACGAGAGGGGCAGAAGGGAAGTGCACACACGAGAGGGGCAGAAGGGAAGTGCACACGTGAGAGGGGCAGAAGGGAAGTGTACGCGTGAGAGGGGTAGAAGGGAAGTGCACACATGAGAGGGGTAGAAGGGAAGTGTACACACGAGAGGGGCAGAAGGGAAGTGCACACGTGAGAGGGGTAGAAGGGAAGTGTACACGTGAGAGGGGTAGAAGGGAAGTGTACACGTGAGAGGGGTAGAAGGGAAGTGTACACGTGAGAGGGGTAGAAGGGAAGTGCACACGTGAGAGGGGCATAAGGGAAGTGCACACGTGAGAGGGGCATAAGGGAAGTGCACACGTGAGAGGGGCAGAAGGGAAGTGTACACGTGAGAGGGGCAGAAGGGAAGTGCACACGTGAGAGGGGCAGAAGGGAAGTGTACACGTGAGAGGGGTAGAAGGGAAGTGTACACGTGAGAGGGGTAGAAGGGAAGTGTACACGTGAGAGGGGTAGAAGGGAAGTGTACACACGAGAGGGGTAGAAGGGAAGTGCACACGTGAGAGGGGTAGAAGGGAAGTGTACACGTGAGAGGGGTAGAAGGGAAGTGTACACGTGAGAGGGGTAGAAGGGAAGTGTACACGTGAGAGGGGCATAAGGGAAGTGCACACGTGAGAGGGGCAGAAGGGAAGTGCACACGTGAGAGGGGCAGAAGGGAAGTGTACACGTGAGAGGGGTAGAAGGGAAGTGTACACGTGAGAGGGGTAGAAGGGAAGTGCACACATGAGAGGGGTAGAAGGGAAGTGCACACGTGAGAGGGGTAGAAGGGAAGTGCACACGTGAGAGGGGTAGAAGGGAAGTGCACACACGAGAGGGGTAGAAGAGAAGTGCACGCGTGAGAGGGGTAGAAGGGAAGTGTACACACGAGAGGGGTAGAAGGGAAGTGTACACACGAGAGGGGCAGAAGGGAAGTGCACACGTGAGAGGGGTAGAAGGGAAGTGCACACGTGAGAGGGGTAGAAGGGAAGTGTACACGTGAGAGGGGTAGAAGGGAAGTGTACACGTGAGAGGGGTAGAAGGGAAGTGTACACGTGAGAGGGGTAGAAGGGAAGTGCACACGTGAGAGGGGTAGAAGGGAAGTGTACACATGAGAGGGGTAGAAGGGAAGTGTACACGTGAGAGAGTTAGAAGGGAAGTGCACACGTGAGAGGGGTAGAAGGGAAGTGTACACACGAGAGGGGTAGAAGGGAAGTGTACGCACGAGAGGGGTAGAAGGGAAGTGCACACGTGAGAGGGGTAGAAGGGAAGTGCACGCGTGAGAGGGGTAGAAGGGAAGTGTACACATGAGAGGGGTAGAAGGGAAGTGTACACATGAGAGGGGTAGAAGGGAAGTGCACACGTGAGAGGGGTAGAAGGGAAGTGTACACATGAGAGGGGTAAAAGGGAAGTGTACACGTGAGAGAGTTAGAAGGGAAGTGCACACGTGAGAGGGGTAAAAGGGAAGTGTACACGTGAGAGAGTTAGAAGGGAAGTGCACACGTGAGAGGGGTAGAAGGGAAGTGCACACGTGAGAGGGGTAGAAGGGAAGTGCACACGTGAGAGGGGTAGAAGGGAAGTGCACACGCGAGAGGGGTAGAAGGGAAGTGCACACGCGAGAGGGGTAGAAGGGAAGTGCACACGTGAGAGGGGCAGAAGGGAAGTGCACACGTGAGAGGGGCAGAAGGGAAGTGCACACGTGAGAGGGGCAGAAGGGAAGTGCACACGTGAGAGGGGCAGAAGGGAAGTGCACACGTGAGAGGGGTAGAAGGGAAGTGTACACGTGAGAGGGGTAGAAGGGAAGTGCACACGTGAGAGGGGTAGAAGGGAAGTGCACACGCGAGAGGGGCAGAAGGGAAGTGCACGCGTGAGAGGGGTAGAAGGGAAGTGTACACGTGAGAGGGGTAGAAGGGAAGTGCACACGTGAGAGCGGTAGAAGGGAAGTGCACACGCGAGAGGGGCAGAAGGGAAGTGCACACGCGAGAGGGGTAGAAGGGAAGTGCACACGTGAGAGGGGTAGAAGGGAAGTGTACACGTGAGAGGGGTAGAAGGGAAGTGCACACGTGAGAGCGGTAGAAGGGAAGTGCACACGCGAGAGGGGCAGAAGGGAAGTGCACACGTGAGAGGGGTAGAAGGGAAGTGCACACGTGAGAGGGGTAGAAGGGAAGTGTACACACGAGAGGGGTAGAAGGGAAGTGCACACGCGAGAGGGGCAGAAGGGAAGTGTACACATGAGAGGAGTAGAAGGGAAGTGCACACATGAGAGGGGTAGAAGGGAAGTGTACACGTGAGAGGGGTAGAAGGGAAGTGCACACGTGAGAGCGGTAGAAGGGAAGTGCACACGCGAGAGGGGCAGAAGGGAAGTGCACACGTGAGAGGGGTAGAAGGGAAGTGCACACGTGAGAGGGGTAGAAGGGAAGTGTACACACGAGAGGGGTAGAAGGGAAGTGCACACGCGAGAGGGGCAGAAGGGAAGTGTACACATGAGAGGAGTAGAAGGGAAGTGTACACGTGAGAGGGGTAGAAGGGAAGTGCACACGTGAGAGGGGTAGAAGGGAAGTGTACACACGAGAGGGGTAGAAGGGAAGTGTACACACGAGAGGGGTAGAAGGGAAGTGTACACGTGAGAGGGGTAGAAGGGAAGTGTACACACGAGAGGGGTAGAAGGGAAGTGCACACGTGAGAGGGGTAGAAGGGAAGTGTACACATGAGAGGGGTAGAAGGGAAGTGCACACGTGAGAGGGGTAGAAGGGAAGTGCACACGTGAGAGGGGTAGAAGGGAAGTGCACACGCGAGAGGGGTAGAAGGGAAGTGTACACACGAGAGGGGTAGAAGGGAAGTGCACACGTGAGAGGGGTAGAAGGGAAGTGCACACGTGAGAGGGGTAGAAGGGAAGTGCACACGTGAGAGGGGTAGAAAAGAACAAACAGAAATTACTAAGAAGCCATTTATCTGGAAAAATTAGTTTTAGAAGTAGAAACGAATATGAAAGAAGGTGATACAGATGAAAACACAATTAACCCTTTGTTTGTCACCACATTTTCGGTCCATTATACGTAAATATTGGCACATATTGCGGGGACACCCTACGATAGGAGCCTAACTCACGGAAAAACCTACAGTCGTGTTTTGTAAAGCTCCTGCACTAAGGGACATACAAATAGCTGAGGATATATATATATATCCTGTTTCCCTGAAAATAAGACAGTGTCTTATATTAAATTTTGCTCCTATAGAGGCGCTAGGTCTTATTTTCAGGGGATGTCTTATCTTTCCATGAACAAGAATTTACATTTATCGTTGAACGAAAAATCTACTTCTCTTATGACTCTCCAAACTCTGAATTTCCTTCTGTATTTCTTGTGACTCCATTTCTATTAGAATCATTGGCCCCGGGCTCTGATGTTTAGTAAAAGCACTTCCCATAAATGACCCTTCTTATCCTGGTGGCTGCTGGGATCACATCTGCAGCGCCACAGCCGGTGATTTACTTCCATGATTTCTTCTCCATGTCACAACCTTCTGCAGCATCTAAAAGATTTCCTAATACTAATGTACAGCGTGGGGTGAGCTGCTGCAATGGCGGACGCTGGGTCTTATTTTCAGGGGAGGCCTTATATTTCTAGCCCGGAGCAAAATTGTACTAGGTCTTACTTTTGGGGGATGTCTTATTTTAGGGGAAACAGGGTATATGTATATAGCAACAGGAACAGAGAAAAGTCTGTAGAATGTAAAGCATGGAAGGAAACGAAACAGAAAAATACATTGTGCAATAATCCAGAAATTCATGGCCAAACAATAGAATGACATGAGGACATGAATGGTGACACTACTAATGTTGTATATTTGTTGCTATGTACTTGTCCTATGGGTTATGTGGGAAGGACAGGACGTTACATTATAACCAGAATAGCCGAGCATTGTAGGGACATTAGAGAAGGTCTCATGAGTCGCAGGGGCTCAGCACCTTTAAAAAAATAATAATTCAGATCCGGGAGGTTTGCGTTTTTTTTTTTCAATTGAAAGGGTTAAATCGCACTGGCAGGGGGGGGGGGGCAGATTAACATTAACTAAGTAGAAGGGAAGGTTACTGGACACACAGACTGGACATTAGGAGTATTGTGTTATATATTGTATCCTGATGCTCATCAGTGGCTGAATGAGGACACATTATAAGGTAGTAAAGTTAGGAAATCTAGAGATTATAATCACATCAGGGCGTGTAATAATGTGACCAAGGCCTTATAGCAGACAGGTCACTTCATCATCAGGTGCAAAGCAGGGAGTGATAATAGTGCACCTGTGAGTGGGTAATGTGAACACGTCCCTAGGATTGGATAGGTTACTGATACTTTTAGATGGATGCTCCCCAAAAACTCTCCAAAAGGTCCTGCCGGTGCCTGGTCAGAGGATCAGCCTGATCCCAGAGTGGAGAGACCCAAACCAGAGCCACTGGTATTGTCAGAAACACAGATGAGGCAGCAGTTCTAACTATCATGACCACAGTATCAGCACTGTAGCAATGGGCAGAGGTTGTGCGCAGTCAGAGTCCAGGCAGAGGTTGTGCGCAGTCAGAGTCCAGGCAGAGGTTGTGCGCAGTCAGAGTCCAGGCAGAGGTTGTGCGCAGTCAGAGTCCAGGCAGAGGTTGTGCGTAGTCAGAGTCCAGGCAGAGGTTGTGCGTAGTCAGAGTCCAGGCAGAGGTTGTGCGTAGTCAGAGTCCAGGCAGAGGTTGTGCGCAGTCAGAGTCCAGGCAGAGGTTGTGCGTAGTCAGAGTCCAGGCAGAGGTTGTGCGCAGTCAGAGTCCAGGCAGCGGTTGTGCGTAGTCAGAGTCCAGGCAGAGGTTGTGCGTAGTCAGAGTCCAGGCAGAGGTTGTGCGTAGTCAGAGTCCAGGCAGAGGTTGTGCGCAGTCAGAGTCCAGGCAGAGGTTGTGCGTAGTCAGAGTCCAGGCAGAGGTTGTGCGCAGTCAGAGTCCAGGCAGAGGTTGTGCGTAGTCAGAGTCCAGGCAGAGGTTGTGCGCAGTCAGAGTCCAGGCAGAGGTTGTGCGCAGTCAGAGTCCAGGCAGAGGTTGTGCGCAGTCAGAGTCCAGGCAGAGGTTGTGCGTAGTCAGAGTCCAGGCAGAGGTTGTGCGCAGTCAGAGTCCAGGCAGAGGTTGTGCGCAGTCAGAGTCCAGGCAGCGGTTGTGCGTAGTCAGAGTCCAGGCAGAGGTTGTGCGTAGTCAGAGTCCAGGCAGAGGTTGTGCGTAGTCAGAGTCCAGGCAGAGGTTGTGCGCAGTCAGAGTCCAGGCAGAGGTTGTGCGTAGTCAGAGTCCAGGCAGAGGTTGTGCGTAGTCAGAGTCCAGGCAGAGGTTGTGCGCAGTCAGAGTCCAGGCAGAGGTTGTGCGTAGTCAGAGGCCAGGCAGAGGTTGTGCGTAGTCAGAGTCCAGGCAGAGGTTGTGCGTAGTCAGAGTCCAGGCAGAGGTTGTGCGCAGTCAGAGGCCAGGCAGAGGTTGTGCGTAGTCAGAGTCCAGGCAGAGGTTGTGCGTAGTCAGAGTCCAGGCAGAGGTTGTGCGCAGTCAGAGTCCAGGCAGAGGTTGTGCGTAGTCAGAGTCCAGGCAGAGGTTGTGCGTAGTCAGAGTCCAGGCAGAGGTTGTGCGCAGTCAGAGTCCAGGCAGAGGTTGTGCGCAGTCAGAGTCCAGGCAATAGGACAGGACAGGCAGAGAAGATTCAGGAGATTTTTTTCATATTTCATAGAATCATATTTCAAAATAAAATAAAAATAAAACATATACCAAAAAGGCTAGAAAAATCTGCTATAATAGAAAGCCAATATCACACAGCACAGTTATTCTAACTTCTATTTATATTGTGCCCTTTTAATAAGTTTTTCTATTTTACAAATGGAACCTTTTTTATGACCATTATCACCACACAAACTAAGCACCAAACTTCTGCCAGCAGTGGTGAATGTCCCCCAGCGGGGCGCCCCCTGTGCCGCTCATCCAGACACAACAGGTCATCGGAATCATGGCCTAGCCAGGAAAACACTGCACATAGGCCCTGGAGGTGGCTAAAGCGCTGGTACACTGCACATAGGCCCCGGAGGCAGCTAAAGCGCTGGTACACTGCGCCCCGGAGCAACCCCCAGTGTCCCCCAGCCAGTAGTCCCCCCACAACACTGCACATAGGCCCCGGAGGCAGCTAAAGCGCTGGTACACTGTGCCCCGGAGCAACCCCCAGTGTCCCCCAGCCAGTAGTCCCCCCACAACACTGCACATAGGCCCCGGATGCAGCTAAAGCACTGGCACACTGCGCCCCGGAGCAACCCCCAGTGCCCCCCCCCCCCCCCGCAACACTGCACATAGGCCCTGGAAACAGTTAAAGCACTGGTATACTGCGCCCCGGAGCAACCTACAGTGTCCCCCCCCCCCCCCCCACAACACTGCACATAGGCCCCGGAGGCAGCTAAAGATGAGGATTAAGTGTGAACTTTGATTTATAGCAGCACTATTGTAGCCACGGTATAATACTTATTTCGATATCACCTGCAGCCGGATTTAAGAGGAGGAACAAGAGTGAACTATGACTTATAAAAACCCTAATTGAAGTCTGTTGGATAATTGAACTATACTCATATATGCATGTACCTGAGCCAAAGCGGAAAGCATAAGGGAGTATTGTGGTGTATAATATATACTCATAGTTTGCACGCATGATTGGATCAATGCAGAGGAAACGGTTTGAATCGCAATTTTTTGCGACAGGGTTTAACATATTTTTGTCACGATTTGTCAAAGGTTCTCCTCCTTACTAACAAAATCCGCATGTATGATTGCGCATGCTTCTCCGCATGAGCGGCCGGACCAATATATAGGAAGAAGTGTGAACAATTCACTTATATTGACTACGCTGCGAGAGCCTGCATCCCGCTGCTGTGGAAACAAACTACCACCAACCGTGGCAATGTGAGTGGCATAAGTCAACGATCTCATGTACATGGAAGATCTCACTTCTTCTGTCCATGGGACTTATGACAAGTTCCACAAAACGTGGCAACCCTGGATTCAATTCAAATCGTCTTCTGAATATAGAGACCTGCTTTAACTCTGGAATTACTACTACTATGCCTCATTTGACAGTGCTCTGCCTCCTCTTCCCCCCCTCGGTTTCCCCACCCTTTATATCCCACCTACACTCCCCCCCCCCTTGTTTTTCCCCTTCTGGCTATTGCCTCACTCTTAGTTATCTGTGGATTTAATTTTTTCCTTCTACCCCCTAGAGCCCTAAATGGCCCCTTGTGGCTAACGGGGCCTGATTATCTTAGTCTTTCTGCTTTTGCCCTTTCTGTTCTCAAACTTAAATTTAAAAAACATGTTAGCGGAGCTAGTTTACATAAAGACATGTTGAACTTGTTGATCCAGTGTTTTTCTTCTGGTGTGCTGCTATGGTGAGACTTCGCGATCCTCTGTTCCTTTGTAACTCGTTTTTCTACCTGTATTCAATAAAAAGAAATGATAAAAAACTTCTATTGCCTAATTCGCACAGCTTGATAACGCCCAATTCCCCTTGAATATCATAGGGTAACAAAGGATAAAAGGTAATGAAGGCCTTCAACTTAGCAACTTTTGTGAGGACATCGGGTTATATGATGTTTGGAGGGCAAAATACGGATCAAGAAAGGTATTTCTTATTATAGTAAAACACACAATACTCTGTCCAGGATAGATCATGGTTTGGTTAGTCAAGATATGTTGGGGGAAGTCACAGCGATGAGGTACGAACAGATTCTGATTTCGGATCATGCACTCTCGCGGAATATTCATTTAGCTAAAAAGGAAATTAAAAGGAAAGAAGAAGCTGTGAGAAAGGGTAGAGTGCGGGTAGAGTGCGGGTAGAGTGCGGGTAGAGTGCGGGTAGAGTGCGGGTAGAGTGTGGGTAGAGTGCGGGTAGAGTGCGGGTAGAGTGCGGGTAGAGTGTGGGTAGAGTGCGGGTAGAGTGGGGGTAGAGTGCGGGTAGAGTGCGGGTAGAGTGCGGGTAGAGTGTGGGTAGAGTGCGGGTAGAGTGCGGGTAGAGTGCGGGTAGAGTGCGGGTAGAGTGCGGGTAGAGTGTGGGTAGAGTGCGGGTAGAGTGCGGGTAGAGTGCGGGTAGAGTGTGGGTAGAGTGCGGGTAGAGTGGGGGTAGAGTGCGGGTAGAGTGCGGGTAGAGTGCGGGTAGAGTGCGGAGGAGGTGTCGAAAATAATAATAGATACATTGAGGCAAAAGAAAAATACAAAGGTTTATGGTGGAGAAATCTCAACATAAGATTTTCTTCTCTGGACAATCTAACTTTCCGGAAGGAGGACAGCCGGGGAAATAAGACTGTAACAGCTACTAGTGGATGGGAGACTGTATAACAATCACGATCAGATTCGGGTAAATTCAGAACTTTCTATAAGGCTCTATACGAGTCTCCATGTAATAAAAGCTGCGCGGAGATTGAGGGATATTTGGGGGATATTACCTTCCCACGCTTATCTCAGGAACAGGCAGATACGTTACAAGCACCAATCATCCTTATAGAACTGGTGGAAACAATAGACACATGTACTAATGACACGGCCCAGGACCGGACGGACTTCCGTTTGGGTTCTATTGGAGGTATAAAAGAGCGCTGCTGCCTGTGATGTTAGATATGATGGAAGAAACTTATAAGAGAGGGAGGGACTCTGAAACCATGGCAGGGGCACGTATAATCCCTAAAAACAAGAAGGATCTGCTTGACATGGGGTCGTATAGACCAATTTCCTTAATTAGCACTGACGCTAAGATCCTAGCAGAAGCACTTGCCGAAGACTTCAGAGACTTATCACCAATATCAGTCATGAGGATCAAAAGGGGTTTATCCCAGGAAGAAGTGTGAATATTTGTGACTCTGGAGGAGGGAGACCTCCGCCCGGTGCTGTCATTAGGAGCAGTTAAGGCGTTTGACAGGGTTCTATGGGTTGTCATGCGCAGATTTGGTTTCGGCCCTGTCTTTATGAAATGGGTGCAAAGTCTGTACAGTTCACCAAAAGCTGAGGCCGCCGTAATGGGACAGAGTCAGGACCCTATTCTTAAAAAAGAAGTACCAGGCAGGGCTGCCCCCTCTCCCCTCTTTGCTATTTTTATTGAGCCATTAAGATCAGATCAGCTACAGGAGTTAGGGGGGGAGGGGGCAGTCAAGTGTCGGTGCCTAGGATAGTGGAGATTGTTAAGGAGTTCGGCCAATGTTCAGGGTTTGAAATTAATTGGAAAAAAACCTGTCTGCTGCCTCTAGATGGGTATAAGGGGGAAATTGCTTTGTGTAAAGATTCTCTCAAATATTTGTGTGTTAAAATATTCGCAAAAATGGAGGAATTCAATACTTTAAATTTAAGACCTTTTATTAGGGAAACAAGAGGTAGGATACAGTTATGGGACAAGCTGCCACTTTCCTTTGCAGATAGAGTCGCTTAAATGGTTCTCTTAGCACAAATCCTTTTTTCTTGGCAGTCTGCCCCATTCGGATAGAGAACTCTTTCTTTAAGGCCATGGAATCCTTGTCTAACGAACTTATCTGGGGCAGAAAAAGTGTGAGAATTAAGCTTAGGTATTGGTACAAGCCACTTATAGAGGGAGGGATAGGGAGGCCCGTTCTCTTCGGATACTATCTTGCCGCTCAGCTATCTAGGGTAGGGAGCTGGAAGGATAAGACGGATCCAGATCTTCTACTTCAACCTCTCGAGTTTGGCATTTGAAGCATTGGAAAAGAATATGTGCTATAAGGAGGATAAGAAAGTTAGTATGAAGGGGGCAAAGTTTAAGGGTCGGAAAGAGGTTAAGGAAATGTTACACATTAATGGAATATTAGACTGCACTCCGCTATGGCACAATCAGGAATTTCCGGAATGAGGGACATTACCAGATGACATTTTTCGGGAAAGGAAGGGTATTAGACATTTTTCACAGATATTAGAAAATAGAAGGATAGTAAGTTTTAACTTTATGAAAGAAAAATATGTAATAAGGGAAAAGGATTTTCTGAGATATTTTCAATTAGTTCACGTGAAAAAAATAACACTTAGAAATAAGATCACATAATTGTGTGAAGGGGGTGATTGCTGGTATTTATACATTTTTGGTTAGGGGGTATTCTGCGGGTAGGAGTGATGTCGAGGGAGGAGGGGGGCGGGATTTATAGAAACGCCAGGACGGGATCAATGAATGAAAACCATAGACTGATACAGAATAAGATTCTTTACACGCTGCACTCCTCTCCTAGCGACTTATACAAGAGGAAAATTAGGGAGTCGTCCATCTGTAATAAGTGCGGAGAGGCCGGAGCTGACTTCACTCGTGTAATCTGGTTCTGCCCAGTAATCTGTGAGTTCTGGAGTGAAGTATTTCAGAGGGTGAATAATCCCTCAGATCTCTCCCTCTATCCATCTATTTCGATAGCCATTGTTGGTAGAATTAGCTCCGTGGATGTTGGCGAAAGTACTTATTGTAAGAGAATGGGGAAGTAATAGTGGTGGGAAGTTCACAATACGGAGGTGGATAATGTTGTCTTTTAAGGTAAAAAAATTCAAGCCGAAAAGAGGGGAACAATGAGGAAATGGGCGAGAACCTGGGAAGAATGGAAATAGATAACAGCCGCTATAGGTCAAAGTATTTTTTTTTTTGCCCCTTGGCCCCAGGGTCCTGCTCTATGGTATCATCCACCCGGACGCTTAGAGCTTGCCATTAACAGTAAGAGATGTGGGGGTTGGTGAGAAGTAGTCACTGGTTTTAGCACAGACTCATGTACAGGGTAAAAGTGAACTGAAGATTTTATTGTCTCTTAAACTTTTTTCACTTTGTAAACAAAAGTCCAAACAGTCCAGACAGCCGCGCGCCACTTTATTACATCGAGCTGCAGCCGGAGACTGATCTCCGATGCCGACATTCGTAGAATTAGTAAATCCCCCCCCCCAATGACTTATATCATCACTGAGGCCGACCACCCGGGTGACATCTCCCCGCCATGAACTTTAGGCCAACTTGTCCTCTTACAAAAGGTTTAACAGCTTCAAGCCCTTCCAAGGAAACTCCTAGCTGTCCTGTAATATGTGGATTATTTTTTATATTCCATCCCCAGTAATGTGACCTCCACCAATATCGGGAAGAGATTGGGGACGGAGCATTTCTAGCATCGGGTTAATGTCCATGGTTTCTAGTCTAGTACAAGTCTAAAATACAACACATACAACTGCAACAAACATTCTTCACCCTCCCCCATTGCAAAGCTGGTTTATCAGCAACAAACACACCAGGAAATGCTGGCCTGAATACAACAAACAAGTTGTATGCTTCAAGAAGGGTCTAGATGCCTTTTTACACCTAAATAACATTGATGGTTATGTTATATAGAATTATTTCCCCTGAATCCCTTCCTCATCCAATCCCTACCCTTCCTTGGCGCCATTACGGACTACAGCAATGTGACCGAGTAGCGCTCCCAGACACTAAAGTCAGGAAAATGACAATATAAAAATGTATTATGTTAAACCTATTAGAGCTGCTCTGATCCGCATTTTGCAGTAACATGAGACATAAATCACATCAGGTTTCGGGTTATGAGACGCTCACGTTACCTCCAGCTTTCACCTTCTTCTAGACCTTTCATTTAAGTCCAAATATTATCTCACAATAAAACACCAGATCTCATCTCTAGAAACCAAACTCTTCACTGGTTCTTCAGCCGTCGAGGATGAGAACGGAATAACCTCGTGCCGGCCGCTTGTTAGTGGTCGGGAGTTACAGAAACAGCTGAGCGCGACGGTGATACTCTGCTTCTGTAACTCTAACCCTGGTGATAAGATGGAAATATCCCTTTAAGCCTTGCCTTTACCTGCTGCAGAGACAGAGACTTATCTTCTTTTCAGATAGGAGACTAGTAATTGCGCCAGTGTTAGCTCTCACATGGACACTTCTCCAGCGTCACCCACCACCACGTCCTGGCAGCAGGGAGACCGTAACCCAGTAAGTTCTTAGCTACACATTCTGCCCCTTCTACCTAAATCATTGACCCTACTAGCTACCACTGTTCTCTGAGGTGTTAGTGCAGTCTCATCTTCACTGTCCCTGTCACAGAGTATAATAGAAGGAAATAAGTGAGGGATGAGCTGCAGAAAGCAGGAGGAGTCAGGGTAACATTGTATCCGGGGTAACATTGTGTCAGGGGTAACGTTGAATCGGGGGTAACATTGTGTCGGGGGTAACATTGTATCAGGGGAACGTGCCCCATCCTGACAGACACCTGTGCACCCTCTAATATCTCCCCTGTTGTTTTTCTCTAGATGGGCTGAGAGTCACTATGAAGGCGCCGCTTATCTCCGTCATGAGAGATGAGAATGTGACAATCCCCTGTGAATTTTCAGAACTTACTTCCAAGAATACTATTAATGTGTATTGGAGAAAGTCCCTGAACGGACAGAACACTGAGGTGTACAAGTTTGTACCCGGAGCCCATGAGGCCTATAGAGAAGGATGTTACATGGAGGAGGAGGAGGATATCCGGAGGGGGAACGCTGCACTTCACATCCCGCGGGTGCAGTTCAGTGATGATGGAGAATACACCTGCACGGTGATAGTCACCCCGGAGGGAGATCATGGGAAGAGCTCTCTGCAGGTGTCAGGTGAGTCACACAGGGGCAATATAGGTGACACCAGACGTTATGTATGTATGTGGTATCTCTGATGGGATCTTATTGTCTTCTCTCGTGTAGCTGTCCCCTCCGCTGTCCTGACCCCCGGAGACGCCGTCACTGTGGAGATCGGAAGTGAGAGAGTCGTGTCGTGTGACATCACTAAGTTTTACCCTAAAGATATTACCATTCGTTGGATGCGTTACGAGAAAGATTCCTCTAAATGTGTGGCCCTGGAGCGAGGCACCTGCAGCGGGGAGGCCGTAAATAATACCGATGGGACGTATAATGTTACCAGTCAGCTGACCTTATATCCTACAATGGATGATAGCGGCTATAAGTATTCCTGTGTGGTGAAGCATCGATCTCTGCCCCACGACCTGACGAGGGACTTCACTCTGACCGTAACAGGTGAGTGACTCTATTCTACCCAATAGGTTATAACAGAGAGCATCAGGTCTGATATGTGCTGGTGGATCCCAATCTCTTATTCATCCCACAAAAACTGATGTAAAATCCCAGAGAGGAGAACGATCCAGTAATCACCCTGGACTCTGAATATTATATCACACCACATCTAATCTGACAGCATCCAGAATACTGGAGTCTTGTGTGTCCTGCTTCAGCGCCCCCGATCTCAATACATATCCGTGTCACACCACACTTTTCGGTTTTGTAAGTTGAAAACATTTTTAAAAGCATGAATTTCTTTTAGTGAATTCCCCAAAATATCCATGGAAACAACATAAAGTTTCAATAAGATACAAACTTCAATAAACCAGGGTTTCCTGGTTTAACCGGCTTCCACCACGAGCTGGTTGCACCTGCGGACCAACCTGGTGGCACTACACTGCAGCAAGACCATCCTGTTTTGCAGCGGGCTCTGGTTAAGACCAGGTGTCACTTCGATTCCGGTCCAGTTGTCGGCTAGTGTCATCATCCGTGTTAGGCCAGGGGGTTCACTGACCCTGAGCCATGACAGTAAGATCCGGCCATGGACCCCGCCAAGGTGCAGCTTCCGAAACTGGCTGATCTTACCACCGTTGTGGTCCAGCAGTCCCAGCAGATTGCTTCGCAAGGAGAACAGCTAGGACAAGTCCTTGCCATGCTGCAACAGTTGCTTGTCACTCAACGTCAGATTCCTAAACTGTTCTTCTGCGTGCTGCCACTCTCCACCTCATCTCTTCTGCTAGGTCTCCCGTGGCTGCAACTCCACGCACCGGTCCTTAACTGGGGAGACAGGGGAGATCCTTTGCTGGGGATCATATTGTCTGTCCCTCTGCATGGTAGCGTCTCTACCTGTCCTGGCTTCCTCCGTGACTCCCAAGCCCTTGGAGGCCCTAAAAAACAAGCAGAGACTCACCGTCCCTATGATTGTCCTGTGGATCTCCTAACAGGTGCCTCTCCTCCTAGAGGCCGTGTTTATCCTCTTTCAGTTCCAGAGACTTCTGCTATGTCATAGCATATTAAAGAGAACCTGAAGAGAGGCTTCATATGCAAATCCTCCTTTCTAGCTGGCGCAAGCTTCTTTTCGTGACCAAGAAGGACAGCTCCCTCCGTCCTTGTGTTAACTATCGCGGGCTTAGCAAGGTCAACGCGCGGGATTTAACATTTCAAATTGTGTCGCAAGACACGCACTTACAAGCACCGGGAAGAAAAAAGTGAACTCCGGCGGACCCCTTGCGGGGAAGTGACAGATGCAGGAACTCGGGTGCGCGAGCTTCGTGAATCGCACGGGACTTCATCTTCATCGGACTGTTCGGATCGGGGATCGCGACAGGACTGGGTAAGTAAATTTTCCCCATTATCTCTCCTCAACAACTGGTTGTTGCCGCTCAGGTGGATCTTCGGCAGCTTTCTCCCGGCAAGATGTATGTCCGACTTGCACTCCTGAAGAAGATTCTGTCTTGGGGACATTCTTCGCATCTGGCTGGGCACCCTGCGGTACAACGCTCTGTGGCCCTGATCTCCTGCTACTACTGGTGGCCTGACCTGGTCAAAGATGTCCGGGATTTCGTGGGATCCTGCACCTCCTGTGCCAGTAATAAGCCTGTTGCTTCCGTTGCCGATACCCAGTCACCTGTGGTCACACGTGGCTATGGACTTTGTCACTGACCGGTTTTCCAAGATGTCCCATTTTGTTTCTCTTCCAGGCCTTCTTTCTGCTCCTTCTCTTGCTAGTTTGTTCTTCCAGTATATCTTTCGGCAGCATGAACTTCCTCAACACATCGTATCCAACCGAGGGGTCCAGTTTGTGTCTGGCGTTCCTTGTGTAACCAGCTGCAAGTAAAACATTTCTTCTGGTTACCACCCCCAGTCAAATGGTCAGGAAGAAAGGGTGAATCATACTCTGGGCTGTTACCTCTGCCACTTCCTCTCAGCCCGTCATGTTGACTGGTCCTGTCTGCTACCATGGGCTGAATTTGAATTCTGCTATAACTCCATGGATTCTGGGTCTGCTGGAGCAGCTCCTTTCTTTGTGGTCTGCAGTCGATTCACTCGTCCTCCTCTTCCTCTGTCTAGTCCCTCGGAGGTTCCTGCAGTAGAGGAACTGGTGCAGGATCTCAAATTAATTTGGGAACAGACCAGTATGTCTCTTCTCCAAGCCACAGGCGACACCAAGACCCAGGCTGATAAGAAGCATTGGACTCCTCCTGTCTTCTGCAGGGTGACAAGGTATGGTTATTTTCCAGATACATCTGTTTGAAGTGATTAAACATATTAATCCGGTGGCGTACAAGCTCCATCCTTTCTCCTACAATGCGAATCCCGAATTCCGTCCATGGTTCCCTCCTGAAACCTGTCATCTTGAACCGCTTCTCTCAGCAATCTCCTCCTCCTGCTCCAAAAGGTTGACTCCACGTATGTCTACGAGGTTAAAGAGGTACTGGACATGAAGACCGTGAGAGGTAAGCGGTTCTGCCTTGTTGACTGGAAGGGTTTCAGGCCAGAAGAATATATTCTGGACCTTAGTCAGCGTAGTACTGTCATGGGTGTCTCGGGTGTCCACGTCTCGGATCGCAGGCACAACCAAGCCCCTCTCCGTGGTGGCGCCCTACCCGGCCATCATTCTCCTGCTTCCGCCCCGGAAGGTCAACGCTTCCTTCCCTGCTTTCTAGGATGCGTGTGCACTGGCTCTTGAAGATTTAAAGGGCAAGCGCACTGCTGATTAGCGTTGGCCACTTCTGGGTTTCCTACTTAAACCGGCTGCTCCCATCAACCCCTGCCGGATCTTTGAGCTACATGTCAACGAGAAAGCTATTTCCCCGCGATCCTGCTCTGGCCTCCCGTTGTGACCCCGGACCTGACCCTGACTTAGCACCTCTGCCACCTGCTTTGAACATCTGCCTGCTTCTGACCACGAGATTGCCTAACATTCCTGTACCTCGACCTTAGCTGCCACCATGGACAGGTCGCACCTGTGGAACAATCTGGTGGCACCACGCCACAGCAAGACCATCCTGCTTTACGGCGGGCTCTGGTAAAGACCGGGTGCCACTTAGATTCCAGTCCCAGGTGTCGGCTAGTGTCGTCGTCCGGGTTCACTGACCCCGAGGCCTGACACAATGTAACATAAAAATGAGGAAATGTTAAAGGGGTGAGAAGACTTTTAGAACACACTAGAGACCCCTGGAGAGAACTAGATCTTCTCCTCATACCAATCATGACACTACACGTGTAACATTATGTATACTTGTAGACAGCTTGTATAAGGACATTGTTATACTGGTGAGCCACCAAGGTTATTGAGGGAATGAGTGGTTTATAGGTTTATAGTGCAAGGACAGGATATCAAACTACTAAGGGGTGACCTTATTATACTGTGCAGATGTGTGAATGGACCTATCCCCCTAAGCTGGTAACCAGGATAAGGAGGCCTCCTCTACATCTAGATGTAACGTGGCCCCACCATCATTATAGAGATTCGTTACTGAAGTAGAAGTGAGACTGTGGAACATTCTGCCACATGATGCTGTGACAGCTGATACTTTGTACATCAAGAGGGTCAAGGACATGTTTTCTAGGAAAAAAATATATTACATGTTGTGGGAAGTAGATTCTATGTGATAGGATGTACAGTAGAGTTTTTCTGTTCTTCAATATCAACGCAGTAGGAATACAGCTGAACTTGGGAGATGTATCGGTGTCATTTATTGACCCACCAATAGATACAAGTGTCAGTGCCCTCCCCTCATGTGTAACAGAGGCTCTGGCACGGCTACCATATATATATATATATATATAGATGTAGACTGGTGCATATCTCATGTTGTTCTTATATGTTCCATGTGATTACAGAGAAAGCAGATAACACGGGGACGGTTGTCGCTGCTGTGATCCTGACATTACTCACTGTGATCCTTCTATCAGCTGCTGCTTTTCTCTACCATCAAGCGTTCACTAAAGGTGAGGATCCAGGGGATCTGTAAGACGTCTTGGGGTTCAGCATTGGTGAGTCCCTCGATCCGACCAGATGGCAGATACTGATCTAGCGAGAGGTCACACACTTGCATCGTGCGTTTACCAGATATTTGGTGACATATTTGAATAAACACTTAAAAAGATATAAATGGAAAGCCGTCCATGTATATCCAGCAGCAGGGCATTACTATATAGCAGGAGCAGTAGTACTGTGCTGTGCATGTACACACAGTATAGAGGTACTTGTACTGTGCATGTACACACAGTATAGAGGTACTTGTGCTGTGCATGTACACACAGTATAGAGGTACTTGTACTGTGCATGTACACACAGTATAGAGGTACTTGTACTGTGCATGTACACACAGTATAGAGGTACTTGTGCTGTGCATGTACACACAGTATAGAGGTACTTGTACTGTGCATGTACACACAGTATAGAGGTACTTGTACTGTGCATGTACACACAGGATAGAGGTACTTGTACTGTGCATGTACACACAGTATAGAGGTACTTGTGCTGTACATGTACACACAGTATAGAGGTACTTGTGCTGTGCATGTACACACAGTATAGAGGTACTTGTACTGTGCATGTACACACAGTATAGAGGTACTTGTGCTGTGCATGTACACACAGTATAGAGGTACTTGTGCTGTGCATGTACACACAGGATAGAGGTACTTGTACTGTGCATGTACACACAGTATAGAGGTACTTGTACTGTGCATGTACACACAGTATAGAGGTACTTGTGCTGTGCATGTACACACAGTATAGAGGTACTTGTGCTGTGCATGTACACACAGTATAGAGGTACTTGTGCTGTGCATGTACACACAGTATAGAGGTACTTGTACTGTGCATGTACACACAGTATAGAGGTACTTGTACTGTGCATGTACACACAGTATAGAGGTACTTGTACTGTGCATGTACACACAGTATAGAGGTACTTGTGCTGTGCATGTACACACAGTATAGAGGTACTTGTGCTGTGCATGTACACACAGTATAGAGGTACTTGTGCTGTGCATGTACACACAGTATAGAGGTACTTGTGCTGTGCATGTACACACAGTATAGAGGTACTTGTGCTGTGCATGTACACACAGTATAGAGGTACTTGTACTGTGCATGTACACACAGTATAGAGGTACTTGTGCTGTGCATGTACACACAGTATAGAGGTACTTGTACTGTGCATGTACACACAGTATAGAGGTACTTGTGCTGTGCATGTACACACAGTATAGAGGTACTTGTGCTGTGCATGTACACACAGTATAGAGGTACTTGTGCTGTACATGTACACACAGTATAGAGGTACTTGTGCTGTGCATGTACACACAGTATAGAGGTACTTGTGCTGTGCATGTACACACAGTATAGAGGTACTTGTGCTGTGCATGTACACACAGTATAGAGGTACTTGTGCTGTGCATGTACACACAGTATAGAGGTACTTGTACTGTGCATGTACACACAGTATAGAGGTACTTGTACTGTGCATGTACACACAGTATAGAGGTACTTGTACTGTGCATGTACACACAGTATAGAGGTACTTGTGCTGTGCATGTACACACAGTATAGAGGTACTTGTACTGTGCATGTACACACAGTATAGAGGTACTTGTACTGTGCATGTACACACAGTATAGAGGTACATGTGCTGTGCATGTACACACAGTATAGAGGTACTTGTGCTGTGCATGTACACACAGTATAGAGGTACTTGTGCTGTGCATGTACACACAGTATAGAGGTACTTGTGCTGTGCATGTACACACAGTATAGAGGTACTTGTGCTGTACATGTACACACAGTATAGAGGTACTTGTACTGTGCATGTACACACAGTATAGAGGTACTTGTACTGTGCATGTACACACAGTATAGAGGTACTTGTGCTGTGCATGTACACACAGTATAGAGGTACTTGTGCTGTGCATGTACACACAGTATAGAGGTACTTGTACTGTGCATGTACACACAGTATAGAGGTACTTGTACTGTGCATGTACACACAGTATAGAGGTACTTGTGCTGTGCATGTACACACAGTATAGAGGTACTTGTGCTGTGCATGTACACACAGTATAGAGGTACTTGTACTGTGCATGTACACACAGTATAGAGGTACTTGTACTGTGCATGTACACACAGTATAGAGGTACTTGTGCTGTGCATGTACACACAGTATAGAGGTACTTGTGCTGTGCATGTACACACAGTATAGAGGTACTTGTACTGTGCATGTACACACAGTATAGAGGTACTTGTGCTGTGCATGTACACACAGTATAGAGGTACTTGTGCTGTGCATGTACACACAGTATAGAGGTACTTGTGCTGTGCATGTACACACAGTATAGAGGTACTTGTACTGTGCATGTACACACAGTATAGAGGTACTTGTACTGTGCATGTACACACAGTATAGAGGTACTTGTACTGTGCATGTACACACAGTATAGAGGTACTTGTGCTGTGCATGTACACACAGTATAGAGGTACTTGTACTGTGCATGTACACACAGTATAGAGGTACTTGTACTGTGCATGTACACACAGTATAGAGGTACATGTGCTGTGCATGTACACACAGTATAGAGGTACTTGTGCTGTGCATGTACACACAGTATAGAGGTACTTGTGCTGTGCATGTACACACAGTATAGAGGTACTTGTGCTGTGCATGTACACACAGTATAGAGGTACTTGTGCTGTACATGTACACACAGTATAGAGGTACTTGTACTGTGCATGTACACACAGTATAGAGGTACTTGTACTGTGCATGTACACACAGTATAGAGGTACTTGTGCTGTGCATGTACACACAGTATAGAGGTACTTGTGCTGTGCATGTACACACAGTATAGAGGTACTTGTACTGTGCATGTACACACAGTATAGAGGTACTTGTACTGTGCATGTACACACAGTATAGAGGTACTTGTGCTGTGCATGTACACACAGTATAGAGGTACTTGTGCTGTGCATGTACACACAGTATAGAGGTACTTGTACTGTGCATGTACACACAGTATAGAGGTACTTGTGCTGTGCATGTACACACAGTATAGAGGTACTTGTACTGTGCATGTACACACAGGATAGAGGTACTTGTACTGTGCATGTACACACAGTATAGAGGTACTTGTACTGTGCATGTACACACAGTATAGAGGTACTTGTGCTGTGCATGTACACACAGTATAGAGGTACTTGTGCTGTGCATGTACACACAGTATAGAGGTACTTGTGCTGTGCATGTACACACAGTATAGAGGTACTTGTACTGTGCATGTACACACAGTATAGAGGTACTTGTACTGTGCATGTACACACAGTATAGAGGTACTTGTACTGTGCATGTACACACAGTATAGAGGTACTTGTGCTGTGCATGTACACACAGTATAGAGGTACTTGTGCTGTGCATGTACACACAGTATAGAGGTACTTGTGCTGTGCATGTACACACAGTATAGAGGTACTTGTGCTGTGCATGTACACACAGTATAGAGGTACTTGTGCTGTGCATGTACACACAGTATAGAGGTACTTGTACTGTGCATGTACACACAGTATAGAGGTACTTGTGCTGTGCATGTACACACAGTATAGAGGTACTTGTGCTGTGCATGTACACACAGTATAGAGGTACTTGTGCTGTGCATGTACACACAGTATAGAGGTACTTGTGCTGTACATGTACACACAGTATAGAGGTACTTGTGCTGTGCATGTACACACAGTATAGAGGTACTTGTGCTGTGCATGTACACACAGTATAGAGGTACTTGTGCTGTGCATGTACACACAGTATAGAGGTACTTGTGCTGTGCATGTACACACAGTATAGAGGTACTTGTACTGTGCATGTACACACAGTATAGAGGTACTTGTACTGTGCATGTACACACAGTATAGAGGTACTTGTACTGTGCATGTACACACAGTATAGAGGTACTTGTGCTGTGCATGTACACACAGTATAGAGGTACTTGTACTGTGCATGTACACACAGTATAGAGGTACTTGTACTGTGCATGTACACACAGTATAGAGGTACATGTGCTGTGCATGTACACACAGTATAGAGGTACTTGTGCTGTGCATGTACACACAGTATAGAGGTACTTGTGCTGTGCATGTACACACAGTATAGAGGTACTTGTGCTGTGCATGTACACACAGTATAGAGGTACTTGTACTGTGCATGTACACACAGTATAGAGGTACTTGTGCTGTGCATGTACACACAGTATATAGGTACTTGTGCTGTGCATGTACACACAGTATAGAGGTACTTGTGCTGTGCATGTACACACAGTATAGAGGCACTTGTGCTGTGCATGTACACACAGTATATAGGTACTTGTGCTGTGCATGTACACACAGTATAGAGGTACTTGTGCTGTGCATGTACACACAGTATAGAGGTACTTGTGCTGTGCATGTACACACAGTATAGAGGTACTTGTGCTGTGCATGTACACACAGTATAGAGGTACTTGTACTGTGCATGTACACACAGTATAGAGGTACTTGTACTGTGCATGTACACACAGTATAGAGGTACATGTGCTGTGCATGTACACACAGTATAGAGGTACTTGTGCTGTGCATGTACACACAGTATAGAGGTACTTGTGCTGTGCATGTACACACAGTATAGAGGTACTTGTGCTGTGCATGTACACACAGTATAGAGGTACTTGTACTGTGCATGTACACACAGTATAGAGGTACTTGTGCTGTGCATGTACACACAGTATATAGGTACTTGTGCTGTGCATGTACACACAGTATAGAGGTACTTGTGCTGTGCATGTACACACAGTATATAGGTACTTGTGCTGTGCATGTACACACAGTATAGAGGTACTTGTGCTGTACATGTACACACAGTATAGAGGTACTTGTGCTGTGCATGTACACACAGTATAGAGGTACTTGTGCTGTGCATGTACACACAGTATATAGGTACTTGTGCTGTGCATGTACACACAGTATAGAGGTACTTGTGCTGTGCATGTACACACAGTATAGAGGTACTTGTGCTGTGCATGTACACACAGTATAGAGGTACTTGTACTGTGCATGTACACACAGTATAGAGGCACTTGTGCTGTGCATGTACACACAGTATATAGGTACTTGTGCTGTGCATGTACACACAGTATAGAGGTACTTGTGCTGTGCATGTACACACAGTATAGAGGTACTTGTGCTGTGCATGTACACACAGTATAGAGGTACTTGTACTGTGCCAATACAGTTAGAATAAGAGTAACAGTACTGTGTGCAGATATGTAGGCTGGGAGGAATAATCCAGGGCTGTGATCATATATACAGGGTAAGAGGAGGAGAACTGTGCAGTGTCCATAGAATTAGGACAGTAGTCACAAACAAAAAACATACAAACAGGGAGATGCAGAGACTCCATATTTACCTCTTCATTTCTTTTCTTATCCAGTACTGACCATTCAGGACCTTCAGAGGATGCTCACAGGTTCTGGATGGTGTATATAATACACGTGTGTCTGGAGCTACCACCACTGCATGCAACTCTACAAGCTTCCTGGGGACCCCTAAAGTTCTAGGGCCTAAGGCCACCCCACGTAACCCCTGGTTGCTCCATCTCCTATGAACAGTGATTATTGTGATATTTCCACAGTTATCCAACCGATTGATAAGGTGACTACACATTGAGGAGAGATGTTAGGCCTCATGTGCATTTTGTGGGCCACAAATCAGGACACAAATGGGGGATGACATTCCTCTGTCAGACGTCGGCAGTATAGTTGTATCTGTTCTCGGACACTTGGGTGACCTTGCAGCTTCCGCAGAGTCCACATCATTCCCAGACTCCCGAAGGATAATGAATCATAGTGCCATGGATCCTCCCCATTATCTGGGCTCTGAGTCGTAGTTTGTGATGATTTCTGGTTTTATTTATCCCCTACAGATCCCCCCACGCTTTCTGAGATCACCGGGAGCGATGAGATGATTGACATGAACAGGACGACTCTGACTTGTCACATTACGGGCTTTAGACCTAATGACCTGGAGATCTCCGTGTGTCTGAGGAGACGTGGAGCGGAGAAGCAGAAGGTCCTCACCTGGAGATCCAGGCACTTCCCGTCCTCAGGACAAGTGATGATGGGTGACAATGCTGGGGGTAGTAGTGTGGCCATAGATGTAGAGCGGCAGAGGCTGATGAATGGGGATGCCGGTCACACACAGAGACCCCTACACCTGGACATGTCTGCAGTGGTAACCCCCAATAGACCCCGTCTTCTCCGCTGTATCACATGGAGGAGACTCTACACTTACAGCTGTCAATGTTCTCTACACGTCACTCCCAGCTGTTCTGAAGATGATGGAGCAGAATTGTCTGTACATGTGTCCCACCCGGCACTGAAAGCACCGGTCTATCAGGAGAAGACACTGCGGGTCATCGGAGGTAAGACGCCTCTCATAGAAGAATTATACAATGCTACAGCAATACAGATGATGTGAAATACATAAGAGCTCTCACCTGTACAGTCACATGACGGCTTTATACCCAGTACCAGGGTTGGGGTAGGATTTATCCTCTTTTAGTGTGCGTTAGTTGTGTTTCAAATCAATAAGCATGTGTGCACGTCATAAGGAATAATTCAGACAACAGCAGATTTATGTCTCACTCATGATATCATTGCCCGGGGCAAATCGCCACTGCGCACGTTTATTATGGATGCACAAATCTAAATTAGGAAAGAAGTATATGGGGGCGGAGAATTCCCAGCTCATGATTGGGGAACTTCCTTGAAGTCAGGATAATGCATTTCTGAAATTCTTTAGCTTTGATTGTTTTGGTTATGATCACGAGGCCGGCACCATCTTATAATGAAGTCTCTGTTACAATGCCTTTAGGAAAATAAGACAAGTAGAAATGACAGGATTTGATCTATCAGCTGGGTTTACCCTAACACCAGAAGTCACAGATCGGTCATCAGGCCTGACCCTAGTATCAAAGATGTCAGATACCGGTGCTGTCCTGATATATGACCCACACAGGATCGTAGCCTCCGCCCTGTAAGAGGTCGTGACCTGTCACCTCTAGCAGAAGTAACATCATGTTCTATAAGATTTCACACATATCTGACTTTCTGATTCTCTCATGTCAAAATTCTACAGAAAACCGAAATTTAATCACTAAAACGAAATCATCTTATTGATATTGTAGTTCCCCCGACATTACTAAGGATCGTCAGTCCGGTGTATAAGACCCATGAGGTGCCGATGACCCTGACTTGTCCCATAAATGGGTTTAAGCCCAAGCCCCTAGAGATCACATGGCTGAAGAGGAAGAGGAATCAGAACCAGGAGATGGAACTGGTGACCTGGAAGTCTAATGATATGAAACAGGAAGAAGATACAATCCACAACGTAACAGAGAACGAGCACCAGGACAACTCCTACAGCTTTTTAAGTGCCTTTATGATTAAACCAAATGTGAGGGAAGACGATGGAGCCACTTACATCTGTAGAACCCATCACCCTGCAACCGGTCATCAGGCAGAAGAGACACTGGTCATGGCCGTAACAGGTGAGAGGTACCGGGGGGGTAACAGGACATTAAAGGGGAAGAGAGAGGTACAGGAGGTAACAGGACATTACAGGGGAAGAGGGAGGTACAGGAGGTAACAGGACATTACAGGGGAAGAGAGAGGTACAGGGGGTAACAGGACATTAAAGGGGAAGAGAGAGGTACAGGGGGTAACAGGACATTACAGGGGAAGAGAGAGGTACAGGGGGTAACAGGACATTACAGGGGAAGAGAGAGGTACAGGAGGTAACAGGACGTTACATGGGAAGAGAGAGGTACAGGAGGTAACAGGACATTACAGGGGAAGAGAGAGGTACAGGAGGTAACAGGACATTACAGAGGAAGAGAGAGGTACAGGGGGGTAACAGGACATTACAGGGGAAGAGAGAGGTACAGGGGGTAACAGGACATTACAGGGGAAGAGAGAGGTACAGGAGGTAACAGGACGTTACATGGGAAGAGAGAGGTACAGGAGGTAACAGGACATTACAGGGGAAGAGAGAGGTACAGGGGGGGTAACAGGACATTACAGGGGAAGAGAGAGGTACAGGAGGTAACAGGACATTACAGGGGAAGAGAGAGGTACAGGGGGTAACAGGACATTACAGGGGAAGAGAGAGGTACAGGGGGTAACAGGACATTACAGGGGAAGAGAGAGGTACAGGAGGTAACAGAACATTACATGGGAAGAGAGAGGTACAGGGGTAACAGGACATTACAGGGGAAGAGAGAGGTACAGGAGGTAACAGGACATTACAGGGGAAGAGAGAGGTACAGGGGTAACAGGACATTACAGGGGAAGAGAGAGGTACAGGGGGTAACAGGACATTACAGGGGAAGAGAGAGGTACAGGGGGTAACAGGACATTACAGGGGAAGAGAGAGGTACAGGGGGTAACAGGACATTACAGGGGAAGAGAGAGGTACAGGAGGTAACAGGACATTACAGAGGAAGAGAGAGGTACAGGAGGTAACAGGACATTACAGGGGAAGAGAGAGGTACAGGGGGTAACAGGACATTACAGGGGAAGAGAGAGGTACAGGGGGGGTAACAGGACATTACAGGGGAAGAGAGAGGTACAGGAGGTAACAGGACATTACAGGGGAAGAGAGAGGTACAGGAGGTAACAGGACATTACAGGGGAAGAGAGAGGTACAGGAGGTAACAGGACATTACAGAGGAAGAGGGAGGTACAGGGGGTAACAGGACATTACAGGGGAAGAGAGAGGTACAGGAGGTAACAGGACATTACAGGGGAAGAGGGAGGTACAGGAGGTAACAGGACATTACAGGGGAAGAGAGAGGTACAGGAGGTAACAGGACATTACAGGGGAAGAGGGAGGTACAGGGGGTAACAGGACATTACAGGGTAAGAGAGAGGTACAGGAGGTAACAGGACATTACAGGGGAAGAGAAAGGTACAGGGGGTAACAGGACATTACAGGGGAAGAGAGAGGTACAGGGGGTAACAGGACATTACAGGGGAAGAGAGAGGTACAGGAGGTAACAGGACATTACAGGGGAAGAGAAAGGTACAGGGGGTAACAGGACATTACAGGGGAAGAGAGAGGTACAGGGGGTAACAGGACATTACAGGGGAAGGGAGAGATACAGGGGGTAACAGGACATTACAGGGGAAGAGAGAGGTACAGGGGGTAACAGGACATTACAGGGGAAGAGAGAGGTACAGGGGGTAACAGGACATTACAGAGGAAGAGAGAGGTACAGGAGGTAACAGGACATTACAGGGGAAGAGAGAGGTACAGGAGGTAACAGGACATTACAGGGTAGGAGAGAGGTACAGGGGGTAACAGGACATTACAGGGGAAGAAAGAGGTACAGGGGGTAACAGGACATTAAAGGGAAGAGAGAGGTACAGGGGGTAACAGGACATTATAGGGGAAGAGAGAGGTACAGGGGGTAACAGGACATTACAGGGGAAGAGAGAGGTACAGGGGGTAACAGGACATTACAGGGGAAGAGAGAGGTACAGGAGGTAACAGGACATTACAGGGGAAGAGAGAGGTACAGGAGGTAACAGGACATTACATCGGAATAGAGAGGTACAGGGGGTAACAGGACATTACAGGGGAAGAGAGAGGTACAGGGGGTAACAGGACATTACAGGGGAAGAGAGAGGTACAGGGGGTAACAGGACATTACAGGGGAAGAGAGAGGTACAGGAGGTAACTGGATATTACAGAGGAAGAGAGAGGTACAGGAGGTAACTGGACATTACAGGGGAAAAGAGAGGTACAGGGGGTAACAGGACATTACAGGGGAAGAGAGAGGTACAGGGGGTAACAGGACATTACAGGGGAAGAGAGAGGTACAGGGGGTAACAGGACATTACAGGGGAAGAGAGAGGTACAGGAGGTAACAGGACATTACAGGGGAAGAAAGAGGTACAGGGGGTAACAGGACATTACAGGGGAAGAGAGAGGTACAGGAGGTAACAGGACATTACAGGGGGAGAGAGAGGTACAGGAGGTAACAGGACATTACAGGGGAAGAGAGAGGTACAGGAGGTAACAGGACATTACAGGGGAAGAGAGAGGTACAGGAGGTAACAGGACATTACAGGGGGAGAGAGAGGTACAGGGGGTAACAGGACATTACAGAGGAAGAGAGAGATACAGGGGGTAACAGGACATTACAGGGGAAGAGAGAGGTACAGGAGGTAACAGGACATTACAGGGGAAGAGAGAGGTACAGGGGGTAACAGGACATTACAGAAGAATAGAGAGGTACAGGGGGTAACAGGACATTACAGAGGAAGAGAGAGGTACAGGAGGTAACAGGACATTACAGGGGAAGAAAGAGGCACAGGGGGTAACAGGACATTACAGGGGAAGAGAGAGGTACAGGGGGTAACAGGACATTACAGGGGAAGAGAGAGGTACAGGGGGTAACAGGACATTACAGAGGAAGAGAGAGGTACAGGAGGTAACAGGACATTACAGGGGAAGAGAGAGGTACAGGAGGTAACAGGACATTACAGGGGGAGAGAGAGGTACAGGAGGTAACAGGACATTACAGGGGAAGAGAGAGGTACAGGAGGTAACAGGACATTACAGGGGAAGAGAGAGGTACAGGAGGTAACTGGACATTACAGGGGAAGAGAGAGGTACAGGAGGTAACAGGACATTACAGGGGAAGAAAGAGGTACAGGAGGTAACAGGACATTACAGGGGAAGAGAGAGGTACAGGGGGTAACAGGACATTACAGGGGAAGAGAGAGGTACAGGGGGTAACAGGACATTATAGGGGAAGAGAGAGGTACAGGGGGTAACAGGACATTACAGGGGAAGAGAGAGGTACAGGGGGTAACAGGACATTACAGGGGAAGAGAGAGGTACAGGAGGTAACAGGACATTACAGGGGAAGAGGGAGGTACAGGAGGTAACAGGACATTACAGGGGAAGAGAGAGGTACAGGAGGTAACAGGACATTACAGGGGAAGAGGGAGGTACAGGAGGTAACAGGACATTACAGGGGAAGAGGGAGGTACAGGAGGTAACAGGACATTACAGGGGAAGAGAGAGGTACAGGAGGTAACAGGACATTACAGGGGAAGAGAGAGGTACAGGGGTAACAGGACATTACAGGGGAAGAGAGAGGTACAGGAGGTAACAGGACATTACAGGGGAAGAGAGAGGTACAGGAGGTAACAGGACATTACAGAGGAAGAGAGAGGTACAGGAGGTAACAGGACATTACAGGGGAAGAGAGAGGTACAGGAGGTAACAGGACATTACAGGGGAAGAGAGAGGTACAGGAGGTAACAGGACATTACAGGGGAAGAGAGAGGTACAGGGGGTAACAGGACATTACAGGGGAAGAGAGAGGTACAGGGGGTAACAGGACGTTACAGGGGAAGAGAGAGGTACAGGAGGTAACAGGACATTACAGGGGAAGAGAGAGGTACAGGGGGTAACAGGACATTACAGGGGAAGAGAGAGGTACAGGAGGTAACAGGACATTACAGGGGAAGAGAGAGGTACAGGGTGTAACAGGACATTACAGGGGAAGAGAGAGGTACAGGAGGTAACAGGACATTACAGGGGAAGAGAGAGATACAGGGTGTAACAGGACATTACAGGGGAAGAGAGAGGTACAGGGGGTAACAGGACATTACAGGGGAAGAGAGAGGTACAGGGGGTAACAGGACATTACAGGGGAAGAGAGAGGTACAGGGGGTAACAGGACATTACAGGGGAAGAGAGAGGTACAGGGGGTAACAGGACATTACAGGGGAAGAGAGAGGTACAGGGGGTAACAGGACATTACAGGGGGAGAGAGAGGTACAGGAGGTAACAGGACATTACAGAGGAAGAGAGAGGTACAGGGGGTAACAGGACATTACAGGGGAAGAGAGAGGTACAGGGGGGGTAACAGGACATTACAGGGGAAGAGAGAGGTACAGGAGGTAACAGGACATTACAGGGGAAGAGAGAGGTACAGGGGGTAACAGGACATTACAGGGGAAGAGAGAGGTACAGGGGGTAACAGGACATTACAGGGGAAGAGAGAGGTACAGGGGGTAACAGGACATTACAGGGGGAGAGAGAGGTACAGGAGGTAACAGGACATTACAGAGGAAGAGAGAGGTACAGGGGGTAACAGGACATTACAGGGGAAGAGAGAGGTACAGGGGGTAACAGGACATTACAGGGGAAGAGAGAGGTACAGGAGGTAACAGGACATTACAGGGGAAGAGAGAGGTACAGGAGGTAACAGGACATTACAGGGGAAGAGAGAGGTACAGGGGGTAACAGGACATTACAGAGGAAGAGAGAGGTACAGGAGGTAACAGGACATTACAGGGGAAGAGAGAGATACAGGGGGTAACAGGACATTACAGGGGAAGAGAGAGGTACAGGAGATAACAGGACATTACAGGGGAAGAGAGAGGTACAGGAGGTAACAGGACATTACAGAGGAAGAGAGAGGTACAGGGAGTAACAGGACATTACAGAGGAAGAGAGAGGTACAGGAGGTAACAGGACATTACAGGGGAAGAGAGAGGTACAGGGGGTAACAGGACATTACATGGGAAGAGAGAGGTACAGGAGGTAACAGGACATTACAGGGGAATAGAGAGGTACAGGGGGTAACAGGACATTACAGGGGAAGAGAGAGGTACAGGGGGTAACAGGACATTACAGGGGAAGAGAGAGGTACAGGGGGTAACAGGACATTACAGGGGAAGAGAGAGGTACAGGAGGTAACAGGACATTACAGGGGAAGAGAGAGGTACAGGGAGGTAACAGGACATTACAGGGGAAGAGAGAGGTACAGGGGGTAACAGGACATTACAGGGGAAGAGAGAGGTACAGGGGGTAACAGGACATTACAGGGGAAGAGAGAGGTACAGGGGGTAACAGGACATTACAGAGGAAGAGAGAGGTACAGGAGGTAACAGGACATTACAGGGGAAGAGAGAGGTACAGGGGGTAACAGGACATTACAGGGGAAGAGAGAGGTACAGGGGGTAACAGGACATTACAGGGGAAGAGAGAGGTACAGGGGGTAACAGGACATTACAGGGGAAGAGAGAGGTACAGGAGGTAACAGGACATTACAGGGGAAGAGAGAGGTACAGGAGGTAACAGGACATTACAGGGGTAGAGAGAGGTACAGGGGGTAACAGGACATTACATGGGAAGAGAGAGGTACAGGGGGTAACAGGACATTACAGGGGAAGAGAGAGGTACAGGAGGTAACAGGACATTACAGGGGAAGAGAGAGGTACAGGGGGTAACAGGACATTACAGGGGAAGAGAGAGGTACAGGAGGTAACAGGACATTACAGGGGAAGAGAGAGGTACAGGAGGTAACAGGACATTACAGGGGTAGAGAGAGGTACAGGGGGTAACAGGACATTACATGGGAAGAGAGAGGTACAGGGGGTAACAGGACATTACAGGGGAAGAGAGAGGTACAGGAGGTAACAGGACATTACAGGGGAAGAGAGAGGTACAGGGGGTAACAGGACATTACAGAGGAAGAGAGAGGTACAGGAGGTAACAGGACATTACAGGAGAATAGAGAGGTACAGGGGGTAACAGGACATTACAGAGGAAGAGAGAGGTACAGGAGGTAACAGGACATTACAGGGGAAGAGAGAGGTACAGGGGGTAACAGGACATTACAGGGGAAGAGAGAGGTACAGGGGGTAACAGGACATTACAGGGGAAGAGAGAGGTACAGGAGGTAACAGGACATTACAGGGGAAGAGAGAGGTACAGGAGGTAACAGGACATTACAGGGGAAGAGAGAGGTACAGGAGGTAACAGGACATTACAGAGGAAGAGAGAGGTACAGGGGGTAACAGGACATTACAGGGGAAGAGGGAGGTACAGGGGGTAACAGGACATTACAGGGGAAGAGAGAGGTACAGGAGGTAACAGGACATTACAGGGGAAGAGAGAGGTACAGGGGGTAACAGGACAATACAGGGGAAGAGAGAGGTACAGGGGGTAACAGGACATTACAGGGGAAGAGAGAGGTACAGGGGGTAACAGGACATTACAGGGGAAGAGAGAGGTACAGGGGGTAACAGGACATTACAGGAGAAGAGAGAGGTACAGGGGGTAACAGGACATTACAGGGGAAGAGAGAGGTACAGGAGGTAACAGGACATTACAGAGGAAGAGAGAGGTACAGGGGGTAACAGGACATTACAGGGGAAGAGGGAGGTACAAGAGGTAACAGGACATTACAGAGGAAGAGAGAGCTACAGGGGGTAACAGGACATTACAGGGGAAGAGAGAGGTACAGGAGGTAACAGGACATTACAGAGGAAGAGAGAGGTACAGGGGGTAACAGGACATTACAGGGGAAGAGGGAGGTACAAGAGGTAACAGGACATTACAGAGGAAGAGAGAGGTACAGGGGGTAACAGGACATTACAGGGGAAGAGAGAGGTACAGGGGGTAACAGGACATTACCGGGGAAGAGAGAGGTACAGGGGGTAACAGGACATTACAGGGGAAGAGAGAGGTACAGGAGGTAACAGGACATTACAGGGGAAGAGAGAGGTACAGGGGGTAACAGGACATTACAGGGGAAGAGAGAGGTACAGGGGGTAACAGGACATTACAGGGGAAGAGAGAGGTACAGGGGGTAACAGGACATTACAGGGGAAGAGAGAGGTACAGGGGGTAACAGGACATTACAGGGGGAGAGAGAGGTACAGGAGGTAACAGGACATTACCGGGGAAGAGAGAGGTACAGGGGGTAACAGGACATTACAGGGGAAGAGAGAGGTACAGGAGGTAACAGGACATTACAGAGGAAGAGAGAGGTACAGGGGGTAACAGGACATTACAGAGGAAGAGGGAGGTACAGGAGGTAACAGGACATTACAGGGGAAGAGAGAGGTACAGGGGGTAACAGGACATTACAGGGGAAGAGGGAGGTACAGGAGGTAACAGGACATTACAGGGGAAGAGAGAGGTACAGGGGGTAACAGGACATTACAGGGGAAGAGAGAGGTACAGGAGGTAACAGGACATTACAGGGGAAGAGAGAGGTACAGGAGGTAACAGGACATTACAGGGGAAGAGAGAGGTACAGGAGATAACAGGACATTACAGGGGAAGAGAGAGGTACAGGGGGTAACAGGACATTACAGGGGAAGAGAGAGGTACAGGGGGTAACAGGACATTACAGGGGAAGAGAGAGGTACAGGGGGGGTAACAGGACATTACAGGGGAAGAGAGAGGTACAGGGGGGGTAACAGGACATTACAGGGGAAGAGAGAGGTACAGGAGGTAACAGGACATTACAGGGGAAGAGAGAGGTACAGGAGGTAACAGGATATTACAGGGGAAGAGAGAGGTACAGGAGGTAACAGGATATTACAGGGGAAGAGAGAGGTACAGGGGGTAACAGGACATTACAGGGGAAGAGAGAGGTACAGGGGGTAACAGGACATTACAGGGGAAGAGAGAGGTACAGGGGGGGTAACAGGACATTACAGGGGAAGAGAGAGGTACAGGAGGTAACAGGACATTACAGGGGAAGAGAGAGGTACAGGGGGTAACAGGACATTACAGGGGAAGAGAGAGGTACAGGGGGTAACAGGACATTACAGGGGAAGAGAGAGGTACAGGGGGTAACAGGACATTACAGGGGAAGAGAGAGGTACAGGAGGTAACAGGACATTACAGGGGAAGAGAGAGGTACAGGGGGTAACAGGACATTACAGGGGAAGAGAGAAGTACAGGGGGGGTAACAGGACATTACAGGGGAAGAGAGAGGTACAGGGGGTAACAGGACATTACAGGGGAAGAGAGAGGTACAGGGGGTAACAGGACATTACAGGGGAAGGGAGAGATACAGGGGGTAACAGGACATTACAGAGGAAGAGAGAGCTACAGGGGGTAACAGGACATTACAGGGGAAGAGAGAGGTACAGGGGGTAACAGGACATTACAGGGGAAGAGAGAGGTACAGGAGGTAACAGGACATTACAGGAGAATAGAGAGGTACAGGGGGTAACAGGACATTACAGAGGAAGAGAGAGGTACAGGAGGTAACAGGACATTACAGGGGAAGAGAGAGGTACAGGGGGTAACAGGACATTACAGGGGAAGAGAGAGGTACAGGGGGTAACAGGACATTACAGGGGAAGAGAGAGGTACAGGAGGTAACAGGACATTACAGGGGAAGAGAGAGGTACAGGAGGTAACAGGACATTACAGGGGAAGAGAGAGGTACAGGAGGTAACAGGACATTACAGAGGAAGAGAGAGGTACAGGGGGTAACAGGACATTACAGGGGAAGAGGGAGGTACAGGGGGTAACAGGACATTACAGAGGAAGAGAGAGGTACAGGGGGTAACAGGACATTACAGGGGAAGAGAGAGGTACAGGAGGTAACAGGACATTACAGGGGAAGAGAGAGGTACAGGGGGTAACAGGACAATACAGGGGAAGAGAGAGGTACAGGGGGTAACAGGACATTACAGGGGAAGAGAGAGGTACAGGGGGTAACAGGACATTACAGGGGAAGAGAGAGGTACAGGGGGTAACAGGACATTACAGGAGAAGAGAGAGGTACAGGGGGTAACAGGACATTACAGGGGAAGAGAGAGGTACAGGGGGTAACAGGACATTACAGAGGAAGAGAGAGGTACAGGAGGTAACAGGACATTACAGAGGAAGAGAGAGGTACAGGGGGTAACAGGACATTACAGAGGAAGAGAGAGGTACAGGGGGTAACAGGACATTACAGGGGAAGAGGGAGGTACAAGAGGTAACAGGACATTACAGAGGAAGAGAGAGCTACAGGGGGTAACAGGACATTACAGGGGAAGAGAGAGGTACAGGAGGTAACAGGACATTACAGAGGAAGAGAGAGGTACAGGGGGTAACAGGACATTACAGGGGAAGAGGGAGGTACAAGAGGTAACAGGACATTACAGAGGAAGAGAGAGGTACAGGGGGTAACAGGACATTACAGGGGAAGAGAGAGGTACAGGGGGTAACAGGACATTACCGGGGAAGAGAGAGGTACAGGGGGTAACAGGACATTACAGGGGAAGAGAGAGGTACAGGAGGTAACAGGACATTACAGAGGAAGAGAGAGGTACAGGGGGTAACAGGACATTACAGAGGAAGAGAGAGGTACAGGGGGTAACAGGACATTACAGGGGAAGAGGGAGGTACAAGAGGTAACAGGACATTACAGAGGAAGAGAGAGCTACAGGGGGTAACAGGACATTACAGGGGAAGAGAGAGGTACAGGAGGTAACAGGACATTACAGAGGAAGAGAGAGGTACAGGGGGTAACAGGACATTACAGGGGAAGAGGGAGGTACAAGAGGTAACAGGACATTACAGAGGAAGAGAGAGGTACAGGGGGTAACAGGACATTACAGGGGAAGAGAGAGGTACAGGGGGTAACAGGACATTACCGGGGAAGAGAGAGGTACAGGGGGTAACAGGACATTACAGGGGAAGAGAGAGGTACAGGAGGTAACAGGACATTACAGGGGAAGAGAGAGGTACAGGGGGTAACAGGACATTACAGGGGAAGAGAGAGGTACAGGGGGTAACAGGACATTACAGGGGAAGAGAGAGGTACAGGAGGTAACAGGACATTACAGAGGAAGAGAGAGGTACAGGGGGTAACAGGACATTACAGAGGAAGAGAGAGGTACAGGGGGTAACAGGACATTACAGGGGAAGAGAGAGGTACAGGGGGTAACAGGACATTACAGGGGAAGAGAGAGGTACAGGGGGTAACAGGACATTACAGGGGAAGAGAGAGGTACAGGAGGTAACTGGACATTACAGGGGAAGAGAGAGGTACAGGAGGTAACAGGACATTACAGGGGAAGAGAGAGGTACAGGGGGTAACAGGACATTACAGGGGAAGAGAGAGGTACAGGAGGTAACAGGACATTACAGGGGAAGAGAGAGGTACAGGGGGTAACAGGACATTACAGGGGAAGAGGGAGGTACAGGAGGTAACAGGACATTACAGGGGAAGAGAGAGGTACAGGGGGTAACAGGACATTACAGGGGAAGAGAGAGGTACAGGAGGTAACAGGACATTACAGGGGAAGAGAGAGGTACAGGAGGTAACAGGACATTACAGGGGAAGAGAGAGGTACAGGAGATAACAGGACATTACAGGGGAAGAGAGAGGTACAGGGGGTAACAGGACATTACAGGGGAAGAGAGAGGTACAGGGGGTAACAGGACATTACAGGGGAAGAGAGAGGTACAGGGGGGGTAACAGGACATTACAGGGGAAGAGAGAGGTACAGGGGGGGTAACAGGACATTACAGGGGAAGAGAGAGGTACAGGAGGTAACAGGACATTACAGGGGAAGAGAGAGGTACAGGAGGTAACAGGATATTACAGGGGAAGAGAGAGGTACAGGAGGTAACAGGATATTACAGGGGAAGAGAGAGGTACAGGGGGTAACAGGACATTACAGGGGAAGAGAGAGGTACAGGGGGTAACAGGACATTACAGGGGAAGAGAGAGGTACAGGGGGGGTAACAGGACATTACAGGGGAAGAGAGAGGTACAGGAGGTAACAGGACATTACAGGGGAAGAGAGAGGTACAGGGGGTAACAGGACATTACAGGGGAAGAGAGAGGTACAGGGGGTAACAGGACATTACAGGGGAAGAGAGAGGTACAGGGGGTAACAGGACATTACAGGGGAAGAGAGAGGTACAGGAGGTAACAGGACATTACAGGGGAAGAGAGAGGTACAGGGGGTAACAGGACATTACAGGGGAAGAGAGAAGTACAGGGGGGGTAACAGGACATTACAGGGGAAGAGAGAGGTACAGGAGGTAACAGGACATTACAGGGGAAGAGAGAGGTACAGGGGGTAACAGGACATTACAGGGGAAGAGAGAGGTACAGGGGGTAACAGGACATTACAGGGGAAGAGAGAGGTACAGGAGGTAACAGGACATTACAGGGGAAGAGAGAGGTACAGGAGGTAACAGGACATTACAGGGGAAGAGAGAGGTACAGGGGGTAACAGGACACTACAGGGGAAGAGAGAGGTACAGGGGGTAACAGGACATTACAGGGGAAGAGAGAGGTACAGGAGGTAACAGGACATTACAGGGGAAGAGAGAGGTACAGGAGGTAACAGGACATTACAGGGGAAGAGAGAGGTACAGGAGGTAACAGGACATTACAGGGGAAGAGAGAGGTACAGGGGGTAACAGGAGATTACAGGGGAAGAGAGAGGTACAGGAGGTAACAGGACATTACAGAGGAAGAGAGAGGTACAGGAGGTAACAGGACATTACAGGGGAAGAGAGAGGTACAGGAGGTAACAGGACATTACAGGGGAAGAGAGAGGTACAGGAGGTAACAGGACATTACAGGGGAAGAGAGAGGTACAGAGGTAACAGGACATTACAGGGGAAGAGAGAGGTACAGAGGTAACAGGACATTACAGGGGAAGAGAGAGGTACAGGAGGTAACAGGACATTACAGGGGAAGAGAGAGGTACAGGAGGTAACAGGACATTACAGGGGAAGAGAGAGGTACAGGAGGTAACAGGACATTACAGGGGAAGAGAGAGGTACAGGAGGTAACAGGACATTACAGGGGAAGAGAGAGGTACAGGGGGGGTAACAGGACATTACAGGGGAAGAGAGAGGTACAGGAGGTAAAAGGACAATACAGGGGAAGAGAGAGGTACAGGGGGTAACAGGACATTACAGGGGAAGAGAGAGGTACAGGAGGTAACAGGACATTACAGGGGAAGAGAGAGGTACAGGGGGTAACAGGATATTACAGGGGAAGAGAGAGGTACAGGGGGTAACAGGACATTACAGGGGAAGAGAGAGGTACAGGGTGTAACAGGACATTACAGGGGAAGAGAGAGGTACAGGGGGTAACAGGACATTACAGGGGAAGAGAGAGGTACAGGGGGTAACAGGACATTACAGGGGAAGAGAGAGGTACAGGGGGTAACAGGACATTACAGGGGAAGAGGGAGGTACAGGGGGTAACAGGACATTACAGGGGAAGAGAGAGGTACAGGAGGTAACAGGACATTACAGGGGAAGAGAGAGGTACAGGAGGTAACAGGACATTACAGGGGAAGAGAGAGGTACAGGGGGTAACAGGACATTACATGGGAAGAGAGAGGTACAGGGGGTAACAGGACATTACAGGGGAAGAGAGAGGTACAGGGGTAACAGGACATTACAGGGGAAGAGAGAGGTACAGGGGGTAACAGGACATTACAGGGGAAGAGAGAGGTACAGGAGGTAACAGGACATTACAGGGGAAGAGGGAGGTACAGGGGGTAACAGGACATTACAGGGGAAGAGAGAGGTACAGGAGGTAACAGGACATTACAGGGGAAGAGAGAGGTACAGGAGGTAACAGGACATTACAGGGGAAGAGAGAGGTACAGGGGGTAACAGGACATTACATGGGAAGAGAGAGGTACAGGGGGTAACAGGACATTACAGGGGAAGAGAGAGGTACAGGGGTAACAGGACATTACAGGGGAAGAGAGAGGTACAGGGGGTAACAGGACATTACAGGGGAAGAGAGAGGTACAGGAGGTAACAGGACATTACAGGGGAAGAGAGAGGTACAGGAGGTAACAGGACATTACAGGGGAAGAGAGAGGTACAGGGGGTAACAGGACATTACAGGGGAAGAGAGAGGTACAGGGGGTAACAGGACATTACAGGGGAAGAGAGAGGTACAGGGGGTAACAGGACATTACAGGGGAAGAGAGAGGTACAGGGGGTAACAGGACATTACAGGGGAAGAGAGAGGTACAGGGGGTAACAGGACATTACAGAGGAAGAGAGAGGTACAGGAGGTAACAGGACATTACAGGGGAAGAGAGAGGTACAGGGGGTAACAGGACATTACAGGGGAAGAGAGAGGTACAGGAGGTAACAGGACATTACAGGGGAAGAGAGAGGTACAGGGGGTAACAGGACATTACAGGGGAAGAGAGAGGTACAGGGGGTAACAGGACATTACAGGGGAAGAGAGAGGTACAGGAGGTAACAGGACATTACAGGGGGAGAGAGAGGCACAGGAGGTAACAGGACATTACAGGGGAAGAGAGAGGTACAGGAGGTAACAGGACATTACAGGGGAAGAGAGAGGTACAGGAGGTAACAGGACATTACAGGGGAAGAGAGAGGTACAGGGGGTAACAGGACATTACAGGGGAAGAGAGAGGTACAGGAGGTAACAGGACATTACAGGGGAAGAGAGAGGTACAGGAGGTAACAGGACATTACAGGGGAAGAGAGAGGTACAGGGGGTAACAGGACATTACAGGGGAAGAGAGAGGTACAGGAGGTAACAGGACATTACAGGGGAAGAGAGAGGTACAGGAGGTAACAGGACATTACAGGGGAAGAGAGAGGTACAGGGGGTAACATGACATTACAGGGGGAGAGAGAGGTACAGGGGGGGTAACAGGACATTACAGAGGAAGAGAGAGATACAGGGGGTAACAGGACATTACAGGGGAAGAGAGAGGTACAGGGGGTAACAGGACATTACAGGGGAAGAGAGAGGTACAGGGGGTAACAGGGCATTACAGGGGAAGAGAGAGGTACAGGAGGTAACAGGACATTACAGGGGAAGAGAGAGGTACAGGGGGTAACAGGACATTACAGGGGAAGAGAGAGATACAGGGGGTAACAGTACATTACAGGGGAAGAGAGAGGTACAGGGGGTAACAGGACATTACAGGGGAAGAGAGAGATACAGGGGGTAACAGTACATTACAGGGGAAGAGAGAGGTACAGGAGGTAACAGGACATTACAGGAGAAGAGAGAGGTACAGGAGGTAACAGGACATTACAGGGGAATAGAGAGGTACAGGGGGTAACAGGACATTACAGGAGAAGAGAGAGGTACAGGGGGTAACAGGACATTACAGGAGAAGAGAGAGGTACAGGAGGTAACAGGACATTACAGGGGAAGAGAGAGGTACAGGGGGTAACAGGACATTACAGGGGAAGAGAGAGGTACAGGAGGTAACAGGACATTACAGGGGAAGAGAGAGGTACAGGAGGTAACAGGACATTACAGGGGAAGAGAGAGGTACAGGGGGTAACAGGACATTACAGGGGAAGAGAGAGGTACAGGGGGTAACAGGACATTACAGGGGAAGAGAGAGGTACAGGGGGTAACAGGACATTACAGGGGAAGAGAGATGTACAGGGGGTAACATGACATTACAGGGGAAGAGAGAGGTACAGGGGGTAACAGGACATTACAGGGGAAGAGAGAGGTACAGGAGGTAACAGGACATTACAGGGGAAGAGAGAGGTACAGGAGGTAACAGGACATTACAGGGGAAGAGAGAGGTACAGGAGGTAACAGGACATTACAGGGGAAGAGAGAGGTACAGGAGGTAACAGGACATTACAGAGGAAGAGAGAGGTACAGGGGGTAACAGGACATTACAGGGGAAGAGAGAGGTACAGGAGGTAACAGGACATTACAGGGGAAGAGAGAGGTACAGGAGGTAACAGGACATTACAGGGGAAGAGAGGTACAGGAGGTAACAGGGCATTACAGGGGAAGAGAAAGGTACAGGAGGTAACAGGACATTACAGGGGAAGAGAGAGGTACAGGAGGTAACAGGACATTACAGGGGAAGAGAGAGGTACAGGAGGTAACAGGACATTACAGGGGAAGAGAGAGGTACAGGAGGTAACAGGACATTACAGGGGAAGAGAGAGGTACAGGAGGTAACAGGACATTACAGGGGAAGAGAGAGCTACAGGGGGTAACAGGACATTACAGGGGAAGAGAGAGGTACAGGGGGTAACAGGACATTACAGGGGAAGAGAGAGGTACAGGAGGTAACAGGACATTACAGGGGAAGAGAGAGGTACAGGAGGTAACAGGACATTACAGGGGAAGAGAGAGGTACAGGGGGTAACAGGACATTACAGGGGAAGAGAGAGGTACAGGAAGTAACAGGACATTACAGGGGAAGAGAGAGGTACAGGAGGTAACAGGACATTACAGGGGAAGAGAGAGGTACAGGAGGTAACAGGACATTACAGGGGAAGAGAGAGGTACAGGGGGTAACAGGACATTACAGGGGAAGAGAGAGGTACAGGAGGTAACAGGACATTACAGGGGAAGAGAGAGGTACAGGGGGTAACAGGACATTACAGGGGAAGAGAGAGGTACAGGGGGTAACAGGACATTACAGGGGAAGAGAGAGGTACAGGGGGTAACAGGACATTACAGGGGAAGAGAGAGGTACAAGGGGTAACAGGACATTACAGGGGAAGAAAGAGGTACAGGGGGTAACAGGACATTACAGGGGAAGAGAGAGGTACAGGAGGTAACAGGACATTACAGGGGAAGAGAGAGGTACAGGGGGTAACAGGACATTACAGGGGAAGAGAGGTACAGGGGGTAACAGGACATTACAGGGGAAGAGAGAGGTACAGGGGGTAACAGGACATTACAGGGGAAGAGAGAGGTACAGGAGGTAACAGGACATTACAGGGGAAGAGAGAGGTACAGGGGGTAACAGGACATTACAGGGGAAGAGAGAGGTACAGGGGGTAACAGGACATTACATGGGAAGAGAGAGGTACATAGTGATATCGTGCCTGATTCCTTTGTGTGATGATATCCTGCTTGATTCCTCTGTGTGATGATATCCAGCTTGATTCCTCTGTGTGATGATATCCTGCTGATTCCTCTGTGTGATGATATCTGCCTGATTCCTCTGTGTGATGATATCCTGCCTGATTCCTCTGTGTGATGATATCCTGCCTGATTCCTCTGTGTGCTGATACTCTGCTGATTCCTCTGTGTGATGATATCTGCCTGATTCCTCTGTGTGATGATATTCTGCTGATTCCTCTGTGTGATGATATTCTGCTGATTCCTCTGTGTGATGATATTCTGCCTGATTCCTCTGTGTGATGATATTCTGCTGATTCCTCTGTGTGATGATATTCTGCTGATTCCTCTGTGTGATAATATCCTGCTGATTCCTCTGTGTGATGATATCCTGCTGATTCCTCTGTGTGATGATATCCTGCTGATTCCTCTGTGTGATGATATCTGCTGATTCCTCTGTGTGATGATATTCTGCTGATTCTTCTGTGTGATAATATCCTGCTGATTCCTCTGTGTGATGATATCTGCTGATTCCTCTGTGTGATGATATTCTGCTGATTCCTCTGTGTGATGATATTTTGCTGATTCCTCTGTGTGATGATATTCTACTGATTCCTCTGTGTGATGATATCTGCTGATTCCTCTGTGTGATGATATCCTGCTGATTCCTCTGTGTGATGATATTCTGCTGATTCCTCTGTGTGATGATATTTTGCTGATTCCTCTGTGTGATAATATCCTGCTGATTCCTCTGTGTGATGATATCTGCTGATTCCTCTGTGTGATGATATTCTGCTGATTCCTCTGTGTGATGATATCCTGTCTGATTCCTCTGTGTGATGTTGTCTGCCTGATTCCTCTGTGTGAAGATATCTGCTGATTCCTCTGTGTGATGATATTCTGCCTGATTCCTCTAAGTGATGATATCCTGCTGATTCCTCTGTGTGATGATATCCTGCTGATTCCTCTGTGTGATGATATCCTGCCTGATTCCTCTGTGTGATGATATCCTGCTGATTCCTCTGTGTGATGATATCCTGCCTGATTCCTCTGTGTGATGATATCCTGCCTGATTCCTCTGTGTGATGATATTCTGCCTGATTCCTCTGTGTGATGATATCCTGCCTCATTCCTCTGTGTGATGATATCCTGCCTGATTCCTCTGTGTGATGATATCCTGCCGGATTCCTCTGTGTGATGATATCCTGCCGGATTCCTCTGTGTGATGATATTCTGCCTGATTCCTCTGTATGATGATATTCTGCCTGATTCCTCTGTGTGATGATATCCTGCCTCATTCCTCTGTGTGATGATATCCTGCCGGATTCCTCTGTGTGATGATATCCTGCCTGATTCCTCTGTGTGATGATATCCTGCCTCATTCCTCTGTGTGATGATATCCTGCCGGATTCCTCTGTGTGATGATATTCTGCCTCATTCCTCTGTGTGATGATATCCTGCCGGATTCCTCTGTGTGATGATATCTGCTGATTTTTCTGTGTGATGATATCCTGCCTGATTCCTCTGTGTGATAATATCCTGCTGATTCCTCTGTGTGATGATATTCTGCTGATTCCTCTGTGTGATGATATCCTGCCTGATTCCTCTGTGTGATGATATCCTGCTGATTCCTCTGTGTGATGATATACTGCTGATTCCTCTGTGTGATGTTCCCTTAGCTGTTCCTGTACTGGATCCTATAAAGTCGGCACAGGACAAGGTCCATGCAGGGGAGGTGATGAAGTTGTCCTGTAAGATCCATTCATTTTACCCGCCAACTTTTGAGGTCACATGGTCTACAGAAGATAGAGAGATACTGGAGTCTATCATCAGTGATGTCCTACCTGACCAGTCCGGCCTTTGCCACCTCATCAGCACCATGAGTTACACCCCTACAATGATGGACCAAGGAAAGACATTCATGTGTGATGTGAGACATGAAAGTACAGGATCCCAGAGATCAGCCATGTGGACCCTGGATGTTCTAGGTGAGCGGCCACTCATACAATTATCACTGGTCCTACAGTCACATCCACATTAGATATTTCTGCTTCCTTTTTTTTAATAAAAATTTGACAGATATTATCCAGAAAAGGGAACAGGTGATTAATACAATAATACAAGATAATGGAAGAAAAGGAAAAAAAGGGGTAAAAAGCTGCTCAGTTCTTTAGGACACAAAGAACATTCTGGAGACTCAAAGGACAACTGACGACTAATCTGATATATTATTAATGACAGAGACAGGGGAGACAGAGGAGACAGGGGAGACAGAGGAAACAGGGGAGACAGAAGAGACAGGGGAGACAGAGGAGACAGGGGAGACAGGGGAGACAGAAGAAACAGGGGAGACAGAAGAGACAGGGGAGACAGAGGAAACAGGGGAGACAGAAGAGACAGGGGAGACAGAGGAGACAGGGGAGACAGAGGAAACAGGGGAGACAGAAGAGACAGGGGACAGGGGGGGCAAGGAGAGAGAGAAAAAAAACAGAAGAGACAGGGGAGACAGAAGAGATAGGGGAGACAGGGAAGACAGAGGAGACAGAAGAGACAGGGGAGACAGAAGAGACAGGGGAGACAGAAGAAACAGGGGAGACAGAGGAGACAGAAGAGATAGGGGAGACAGGGAAGACAGAGGAGACAGAAGAGACAGGGGAGGCAGAAGAGACAGGGGAGAAAGAAGAAACAGGGGAGACAGAGGAGACAGAAGAGACAAGGGAGACAGGGGAGACATAAGAGACAAGGGAGACAGAAGAGAAAGGGGAGACAGAAGAGACAGAGGAAACGGGAGACAGAAGAGACAGGGCAGACAGAAGAGACAGGGGAGACAAAAGAGATAGGGGAGACAGGGAAGACAGAGGAGACAGAAGAGACAGGGGAGACAGAAGAGACAGGGGAGACAGAAGAAACAGGGGAGACAGAGGAGACAGAAGAGACAAGGGAGACAAGGGGAGACATAAGAGACAAGGGAGACAGAAGAGAAAGGGGAGACAGAAGAGACAGAGGAAACGGGAGACAGAAGAGACAGGGGAGACAGAAGAGACAGGGGAGACAGAAGAGACAGGGAAGACAGAGGAGACAGAAGAGACAGGGGAGGCAGAAGAGACAGGGGAGACAGAAGAAACAGGGGAGACAGAAGAGACAGGGGAGACAGAAGAGACAGGGGAGACAGAAGAGACAGGGGAGACATAAGAGACAAGGGAGACAGAAGAGACAGGGGAGATAGGAGAGACAGAAGAGACAGGGGAGACAGAAAAAACAGGGGAGACAGAAGAGAAAAAGGAGACAGAAGAAACAGGGGAGACAGGGGAGACAGAAAAGACAGGGGAGACAGAAGAAACAGGGGAGACAGAAGAGACAGGGGAGACAGAAGAGACAGGGGAGACAGAAGAGACAGGGGAGACAGAAGAGACAGAGGAGACAGAAGAAACAGGGGAGACAGAAAAGACAGGGGAGACAGAAGAAACAGGGGAGACAGAAGAGACAGAAGAGACAGGGGAGACAGAAGAGACAGGGGTGACAGAATAGACACAAGAGACAGGGGAGACAGAAGAGACAGAGGAGACAGAAGAGACAGGGGAGACAGAAGAGACAGGGGAGATAGGGGAAACAGAAGAGACAGGGAGACAGAAAAAACAGGGGTGACAGAAGAGGCAGGGGAGACAGAAGAGACAGGGGAGACAGAAAAAACAGGGGTGACAGAAGAGACAGGGGAGACAGGGGAGACAGAAGAGACACAAGAGACAGGGGAGACAGAAGAGACAGAGGAGACAGGGGAGACAGAAGAGACAGGGGAGACAGAAGAGACAGGGGAGACAGAAAAAACAGGGGAGACAGAAGAGACAGGGGAGACAGAAGAGACAGGGGAGATAGGGGAAACAGAAGAGACAGGGAGACAGAAAAAACAGGGGAGACAGAAGAGAAAAAGGAGACAGAAGAAACAGGGGAGACAGAAAAGACAGGGGAGACAGAAGAAACAGGGGAGACAGAAGAGACAGGGGAGACAGAAGAGACAGGGGAGACAGAAGAGACAGCGGAGACAGAAGAGACAGGGGAGACACAAGAGACAGGGGAGACACAAGAGACAGGGGAGACAGAAGAGACAGGGGAGACAGAAGAGACAGGGGAGACAAAAGAGACAGGGGAGATAGGGGAAACTGAAGAGACAGGGGAGACAGAAGAGACAGGGGAGACAGAGGAGACAGAAACGACACAAGAGACAGGGGAGACAGAAGAGACAGGGGAGACACAAGAGACAGGGGAGACAGAAGAGACAGGGGAGACAGGGTATACAGGGGAGACACAAGAGACAGGGGAGACACAAGAGACAGTGGAGAAAGAAGAGACAGGGGAGACAGAAGAGACAGAAGAGATAGGGGAGACAGAAGAGACAGGGGAGATAGGGGAGACAGAAGAGACAGGGGCGACAGAAAAAACAGAGGAGACAGGGGAGACAGAAGAGACAGAGGAGATATAAGAGACAGGGGAGACAGAAGAGACAGGGGAGACAGAAAAGACAGGGGAGACAGAAGAGACAGGGGAGACAGAAGAGACAGGGGAGATAGGGGAAACAGAAGAGACAGGGGAGACAGAAAAAACAGAGGAGACAGGGGAGACAGAAGAGACAAAGGAGACAGAAGAAACAGGGGAGACAGAAGAGACAGGGGAGACAGAAGAGACAGGGGAGATAGGGGAAACAGAAGAGACAGGGGAGACAGAAAAAACAGAGGAGACAGGGGAGACAGAAGAGACAAAGGAGACAGAAGAAACAGGGGAGACAGAAGAGACAGGGGAGACAGAAGAAACAGGGGAGACACAAGAGACAGGGGAGACACAAGAGACAGGGGAGACACAAGAGACAGAAGAGATAGGGGAGACAGAAGAGACAGGGGAGACAGAAAAAACAGGGGAGACAGAAGAGACAGAGGAGACAGAAGAAACAGGGGAGACAGAAGAGACAGGGGAGACAGAAAAGACAGGGGAGACAGAAGAAACAGGGGAGACAGAAGATACAGGGGAGACAGAAGAGACAGGGGAGACAGAAGAGACAGGGGAGAAAGAAGAGATACAAGAGACAGGGGAGACAGAAGAGACAGAGGAGACAGAAGAGACAGGGGAGACAGAAGAGACAGGGGAGACAGAAGAGACAGGGGAAACAGAAGAGACAGGGGAGACAGAAGAGACAGGGGAAACAGAAGAGACAGGGGAGACAGAGGAGACAGGGGAAACAGAAGAGACAGGGAGACAGAAAAAACAGGGGTGACAGAAGAGACAGGGGTGACAGAAGAGACAGGGGAGACAGAAGAGACAGGGGAGACAGAAAAAACAGGGGTGACAGAAGAGACAGGGGAGACAGAAGAGACAGGGGAGACAGAAGAGACACAAGAGACAGGGGAGACAGAAGAGACAGAGGAGACAGGGGAGACAGAAGAGACAGGGGAGACAGAAAAAACAGGGGAGACAAAAGAGACAGGGGAGATAGGGGTGACAGAAGAGACAGGGGAGACAGAAGAGGCAGAAGAGACAGGGGAGACAGAAGAGACACAAGAGACAGGGGAGACAGAAGAGACAGAGGAGACAGGGGAGACAGAAGAGACAGAAGAGACAGAAGAGATAGGGGAGACAGAAGAGATAGGGGAGACAGAAGAGACAGGGGAGACAGAAAAAACAGGGGAGACAGAAGAGACAGAAGAAACAGGGGAGACAGAAAAGACAGGGGAGACAGAAGAGACACAAGAGACAGGGGAGACAGAAGAGACAGAGGAGACAGGGGAGACAGAAGAGACAGGGGAGACAGAAGAGACAGGGGAGACAGAAAAAACAGGGGAGACAGAAGAGACAGAAGAGATAGGGGAGACAGAAGAGACAGGGGAGACAGAAATAACAGGGGAGACAGAAGAGACAGAAGAAACAGGGGAGACAGAAAAGACAGGGGAGACAGGGGAGACAGAAGAGACAGGGGAGACAGAAGAAACAGGGGAGACAGAAGAGACAGGGGAGACAGAAGAGACAGAGGAGACAGGGGAGACAGAAGAGACAGGGGAGACAGAAGAGACAGGGGAGACAGAAAAAACAGGGGAGACAAAAGAGACAGGGGAGATAGGGGAGACAGAAGAGACAGAAGAGACAGGGGAGACAGAAGAGACAGGGGAGACAGAAGAGACACAAGAGACAGGGGAGACAGAAGAGACAGAGGAGACAGGGGAGACAGAAGAGACAGGGGAGACAGAAGAGACAAGGGAGACAGAAGAGACAGAAGAGATAGGGGAGACAGAAGAGATAGGGGAGACAGAAGAGACAGGGGAGACAGAAAAAACAGGGGAGACAGAAGAGACAGAAGAAACAGGGGAGACAGAAAAGACAGGGGAGACAGAAGAGACAGGGGAGACAGAAGAGACAGAGGAGACAGGGGAGACAGAAGAGACAGGGGAGACAGAAGAGACAGGGGAGACAGAAAAAACAGGGGAGACAGAAGAGACAGAAGAGATAGGGGAGACAGAAGAGACAGGGGAGACAGAAAAAACAGGGGAGACAGAAGAGACAGAAGAAACAGGGGAGACAGAAAAAAACAGGGGAGACAGAAGAGACAGGGGAGACAGAGGAGACAGGGGAGACACAAGAGACAGGGGAGACAGAAGAGACAGGGGAGACAGAAAAAACAGAAGAGACAGGGGAGACAGAAGAAACAGGGGAGACAGAAGAGACAGGGGAGACAGAAGAGAAAGGGGAGACAGAAGGGACAGGGGAGACAGAAGAGACAGGGGAGATAGGGGAGACAGAAGAGACAGGGGAGACAGAAGAAACAGGGGAGACAGAAGAGACAGAGGAGACAGGGGAGATAGGGGAGACAGAAGAGACAGGGGAGACAGAAAAAACAGGGGAGACAGAAGAGACAGAGGAGACAGAAGAAACAGGGGAGACAGAAGAGACAGGTGAGACAGAAGAGACAGGGGAGACAGAAGAGACAGGGAGACAGAAGAGACAGGGGAGACAGAGGAGACAGGGGAGACACAAGAGACAGGGGAGACACAAGAGACAGGGGAGACAGAAGGGACGAGGGAGACAGAAGGGACAGGGGAGACAGAAGAGACAGGGGAGACAGAAAAAACAGAAGAGACAGAAGAGACAGGGGAGACAGAAGGGACAGGGGAGACAGAAGGGACAGGGGAGACAGAAGAGACAGGGGAGACAGAAGGGACAGGGGAGACAGAAGAGACAGGGGAGACAGAAGAGACAGAGGAGACACATGGCTGACTCCATACTGTACTGTATATGACTCCTCTGTTATTCTATATCACACGTGGCTGACTCCATACTGTACTGTATATGACCCCTCTGTTATTCTATATCACATGTGGCTGACTCCATACTGTACTGTATATGACCCCTCTGTTATTCTATATCACACATGGCTGACTCCATACTGTACTGTATATGACCCCTCTGTTATTCTATATCACACGTGGCTGACTCCATACAGTACTGTATATGACTCCTCTGTTATTCTATATCACACATGGCTGACTCCATACTGTACTGTATATGACCCCTCTGTTATTTTATATCACACAGGGCTGACTCCATACAGTACTGTATATGACCCCTCTGTTATTCTATATCACACATGGCTGACTCCATACTGTACTGTATATGACCCCTTTGTTATTCTATATCCCATGTGGCTGACTCCATATGACCCCTCTGTTATTCTATATCACACATTGCTGACTCCATACTGCACTGTATATGACCCCTCTGTTATTCTATATCACACGTGGCTGACTCCCTACTGTACATGACCCCTCTGTTATTCTATATCACACATGGCTGACTCCATACTGTACTGTATATGACCCCTCTGTTATTCTATATCACATATGGCTGCCTCCATACTGTACTGTATATGACCCCTGTTATTCTAGATCACACGTGGCTGACTCCATACTGTACTGTATATGACTCCTGTTATTCTATATCACACGTGGCTGACTCCATACTGTACTGTATATGACTCCTCTGTTCTTCTATATCACACGTGGCTGACTCCATATGTACTATATATGACTCCTATATCACACGTGGCTGACTCCATACTGTACTGTATATGACCCCTCTGTTATTCTATATCACACATGGCTGACTCCATACTGTACTGTATATGACCCCTCTGTTATTCTATATCACACGTGGCTGACTCCATACAGTACTGTATATGACTCCTCTATTCTTCTATATCACACATGGCTGACGCCATACTGTACTGTATATGACCCCTCTGTTATTTTATATCACACGTGGCTGACTCCATACAGTACTGTATATGACCCCTCTGTTATTCTATATCACACATGGCTGACTCCATACTGTACTGTATATGACCCCTTTGTTATTCTATATCTCATGTGGCTGACTCCATATGACCCCTCTGTTATTCTATATCACACATTGCTGACTCCATACTGCACTGTATATGACCCCTCTGTTATTCTATATCACACGTGGCTGACTCTATACTGTACATGACCCCTCTGTTATTCTATATCACACGTGGCTGACTCCATACTGTACTGTATATGACCCCTCTGTTATTCTATATCACACATGGCTGCCTCCATACTGTACTGTATATGACCCCTGTTATTCTAGATCACACGTGGCTGACTCCATACTGTACTGTATATGACTCCTGTTATTCTATATCACACGTGGCTGACTCCATACTGTACTGTATATGACTCCTGTTATTCTATATCACACGTGGCTGACTCCATACTGTACTGTATATGACTCCTCTGTTCTTCTATATCACACGTGGCTGACTCCATATGTACTATATATGACTCCTATATCACACGTGGCTGACTCCATACTGTACTGTATATGACCCCTCTGTTATTCTATATCACACATGGCTGACTCCATACTGTACTGTATATGACCCCTCTGTTATTCTATATCACACGTGGCTGACTCCATACAGTACTGTATATGACTCCTCTATTCTTCTATATCACACATGGCTGACGCCATACTGTACTGTATATGACCCCTCTGTTATTTTATATCACACGTGGCTGACTCCATACAGTACTGTATATGACCCCTCTGTTATTCTATATCACACATGGCTGACTCCATACTGTACTGTATATGACCCCTTTGTTATTCTATATCTCATGTGGCTGACTCCATATGACCCCTCTGTTATTCTATATCACACATTGCTGACTCCATATTGCACTGTATATGACCCCTCTGTTATTCTATATCACACGTGGCTGACTCCATACTGTACATGACCCCTCTGTTATTCTATATCACACGTGGCTGACTCCATACTGTACTGTATATGACCCCTCTGTCATTCTATATCACACATGGCTGCCTCTATACTGTACTGTATATGACCCCTGTTATTCTAGATCACACATGGCTGACTCCATACTGTACTGTATATGACTCCTCTGTTATTCTATATCACATGTGGCTGACTCCATACTGTACTGTATATGACCCCTCTGTTATTCTATATCACACGTGGCTGACTCCATACTGTACTGTATATGACCCCTCTGTTATTCTATATCACATGTGGCTGACTCCATACTGTACTGTATATGACCCCTCTGTTATTCTATATCACACATGGCTGCCTCCATACTGTACTGTATATGACCCCTGTTATTCTAGATCACACATGGCCGACTCCATAGTGTACTGTAAATGACCCCTCTGTTATTCTATATCACACGTGGCTGACTCCATACTGTACTGTAAATGACCCCTCTGTTATTCTATATCACACATGGCCGACTCCATACTGTACTGTATATGACCCCTCTGTTATTCTATATCACAAGTAGCTGACTCCATACTGTACTGTATATGACCCCTCTGTTATTCTATATCACACATGGCTGACTCCATACTGTACTGTATATGACCCCTCTGTTATTCTATATCACATGTCGCTGACTCCATACTGTACAGTATATGACTCCTCTGTTATTCTATATCACACGTGGCTGACTCCATACTGTACTGTATATGACCCCTGTTATTCTATATCACACGTGGCTGACTCCTTACTGTACTGTATATGAGCCCTGTTATTCTATATCACACATGGCTGACTCCATACTGTACTGTATATGACCCCCTCTGTTATTCTATATGACATGTGGATGACTCCATACTGTACTGTATATGACCCCTCTGTTATTCTATATCACACGTGGCTGACTCCATACTGTACTGTATATGACTCCTCTGTTATTCTATATCACATGTGGCTGACTCCATACTGTACTGTATATGACTCCTCTGTTATTCTATATCACACGTGGCTGACTTCATACTGTACTGTATATATCCCCCGTTATTCTATATCACACATGGCTGACTCCATACTGTACTGTATATGACTCCTGTTATTCTATATCACACGTGGCTGACTTCATACTGTACTGTATATATCCCCCGTTATTCTATATCACACATGGCTGACTCCATACTGTACTGTATATGACCCCTGTAATTCTATATCACACGTGGCTGACTCCATACTGTACTGTATATGACCCTTCTGTTATTCTATATCACACGTGTCTGACTCCATACTGTACTGTATATGACCCCTGTTATTCTATATCACACGTGGCTGACTCCTTACTGTACTGTATATGACCCCTGTTATTCTATATCACACATGGCTGACTCCATACTGTACTGTATATGACCCCCTCTGTTATTCTATATGACATGTGGATGACTCCATACTGTACTGTATATGACCCCTCTGTTATTCTATATCACACGTGGCTGACTTCCTACAGAACTGTATATATCCCCCGTTATTCTATATCACACATGGCTGACTCCATACTGTACTGTATATGACTCCTGTTATTCTATATCACACGTGGCTGACTTCATACTGAACTGTATATATCCCCCGTTATTCTATATCACACATGGCTGACTCCATACTGTACTGTATATGACTCCTCTGTTATTCTATATCACACATGGCTGACTCCATACTGTACTGTATATGACCCCTCTGTTATTCTATATCACACGTGGCTGACTCCATACTATACTGTATATGACCCCTCTGTTATTCTATATCACACGTGGCTGACTTCATACTGAACTGTATATATCCCCCGTTATTCTATATCACACATGGCTGACTCCATACTGTACTGTATATGACCCCTCTGTTATTCTATATCACACGTGGCTGACTCCATACTATACTGTATATGACCCCTCTGTTATTCTAAATCACACGTGGCTGACTCCATACTGTACTGTATATGACCCCTCTGTTATTCTATATCACACGTGGCTGACTCCATACTGTACTGTATATGACCCTTCTGTTATTCTATATCACACATGGCTGACTCCGCACTGTACTGTATATGACTCCTGTTATTCTATATCACATGTGGCTGACTCCATACTATACTGTATATATCCCCCGTTATTCTATATCACACATGGCTGACTCCATACTGTACTGTATATGACTCCTGTTATTCTATATCACACGTGGCTGACTTCATACTGAACTGTATATATCCCCCGTTATTCTATATCACACATGGCTGACTCCATTCTGTACTGTATATGATCCCTCTGTTTTTCTATATCACACATGGCTGACTCCATACTGTACTGTATATGACCTCTCTGTTATTCTATATAACACGTGGCTGACTCTATACTGTACTGTATATGACTCCTCTGTTATTCTATATCACACATGGCTGACTCCATACTGTACTGTATATGACTCCTCTGTTATTCTATATCACACATGGCTGACTCCATACTGTACTGTATATGATCCCTCTGTTTTTCTATATCACTCATGGCTGACTCCATACTGTACTGTATATGACCCCTCTGTTATTCTATATCACATGTGGCTGACTCCATACTGTACTGTATATGACCTCTCTGTTATTCTATATAACACGTGGCTGACTCTATACTGTACTGCATATGATCCCTCTGTTATTCTATATCACATGTGGCTGACTCCATACTGTACTGTATATGACTCCTGTTATTCTATATCACACATGGCTGACTCCATACTGTACTGTATATGACCCCTCTGTTATTCTATATCACACGTAGCTGACTCCATACTGTACTGTATATGACACCTCTGTTATTCTATATCACACGTGGCTGACTCCATACTGTACTGTATATGACCCCTCTGTTATTCTATATCACATGTGGCTGACTCCATACTGTACTGTATATGACCCCTCTGTTATTCTATATCACACGTGGCTGACTCCATACTGTACTGTATATGACCTCTCTGTTATTCTATATCACATGTGTCTGACTCCATACTGTACTGTATATGACCTCTCTGTTATTCTATATCACACGTGGCTGACTCCATACTGTACTGTATATGACCTCTCTGTTATTCTATATCACATGTGGCTGACTCCATACTGTACTGTATATGACCCCTCTGTTATTCTATATCACACGTGGCTGACTCCATACTGTACTGTATATGACCCCTCTGTTATTCTATATCACACATGGCTGACTCCATACTGTACTGTATATGACTCCTCTGTTATTCTATATCACACGTGGCTGACTCCATACTGTACTGTATATGACCCCTCTGTTATTCTATATCACACGTGGCTGACTCCATACTGTACTGTATATGACCTCTCTGTTATTCTATATCACATGTGGCTGACTCCATACTGTACTGTATATGACCTCTCTGTTATTCTATATCACATGTGGCTGACTCCATACTGTACTGTATATGACCCCTCTGTTATTCTATATCACACGTGGCTGACTCCATACTGTACTGTATATGACCCCTCTGTTATTCTATATCACACATGGCTGACTCCATACTGTACTGTATATGACTCCTCTGTTATTCTATATCACACGTGGCTGACTCCATACTGTACTGTATATGACCCCTCTGTTATTCTATATCACACGTGGCTGACTCTATACTGTACTGTATATGACCCCTCTGTTATTCTATATCACATGTGGCTGACTCCATACTAAACTGTATATGACCCCTCTGTTATTCTATATCACACGTGGCTGACTCCATACTGTACTGTATATGACCTCTCTGTTATTCTATATCACATGTGGCTGACTCCATACTGTACTGTATATGACCCCTCTGTTATTCTATATCACACGTGGCTGACTCCATACTGTACTGTATATGACCTCTCTGTTATTCTATATCACACGTGGCTGACTCCATACTGTACTGTATATGACCTCTCTGTTATTCTATATCACATGTGGCTGACTCCATACTGTACTGTATATGACCCCTATGTTATTCTATATTACATGTGTCTGACTCCATACTGTACTGTATATGACCTCTCTGTTATTCTATATCACATGTGGCTGACTCCATACTGTACTGTATATGACCCCTCTGTTATTCTATATCACACGTGGCTGACTCCATACTGTACTGTATATGACCCCTCTGTTATTCTATATCACACATGGCTGACTCCATACTGTACTGTATATGACTCCTCTGTTATTCTATATCACATGTGGCTGACTCCATACTGTACTGTATATGACCCCTCTGTTATTCTATATCACACATGGCTTACTCCATACTGTACTGTATATGACTCCTCTGTTATTCTATATCACACATGGCTGACTCCATACTGTACTGTATATGATCCCTCTGTTTTTCTATATCACACATGGCTGACTCCATACTGTACTGTATATGACCCCTCTGTTATTCTATATCACATGTGGCTGACTCCATACTGTACTGTATATGACCTCTCTGTTATTCTATATAACACGTGGCTGACTCTATACTGTACTGTATATGACTCCTCTGTTATTCTATATCACACATGGCTGACTCCATACTGTACTGTATATGATCCCTCTGTTTTTCTATATCACTCATGGCTGACTCCATACTGTACTGTATATGACCCCTCTGTTATTCTATATCACATGTGGCTGACTCCATACTGTACTGTATATGACCTCTCTGTTATTCTATATAACACGTGGCTGACTCTATACTGTACTGCATATGATCCCTCTGTTATTCTATATCACATGTGGCTGACTCCATACTGTACTGTATATGACTCCTGTTATTCTATATCACACATGGCTGACTCCATACTGTACTGTATATGACCCCTCTGTTATTCTATATCACACGTAGCTGACTCCATACTGTACTGTATATGACACCTCTGTTATTCTATATCACACGTGGCTGACTCCATACTGTACTGTATATGATCCCTCTGTTATTCTATATCATACGTGGCTGACTCCATACTGTACTGTATATATCCCCCGTTATTCTATATCACACATGGCTGACTCCATACTGTACTGTATATGACTCCTCTGTTATTCTATATCACACATGGCTGACTCCATACTGTACTGTATATGACCCCTCTGTTATTCTATCTCACACGTGGCTGACTCCATACTGTACTGTATATGGCCCCTCTGTTATTCTATATCACACATGGCTGACTCCATACTGTACTGTATATGACCCCTCTGTTATTCTATATCACATGTGGCTGACTCCATACTGTACTGTATATGACCCCTCTGTTATTCTATATCACATGTGGCTGACTCCATACTGTACTGTATATGACCTCTCTTTTATTCTATATCACATGTGGCTAACTCCATACTGTACTGTATATGACCCCTCTGTTATTCTATATCACATGTGGCTGACTCCATACTGTACTGTATATGACCCCTCTGTTATTCTATATCACACATGGCTGACTCCATACTGTACTGTATATGACCCCTCTTATTCTATATCACACATGGCTGACTCCATACTGTACTGTATATGACTCCTCTGTTATTCTATATCACACGTGGCTGACTCCATACTGTACTGTATATGACCCCTCTGTTATTCTATATCACACGTGGCTGACTCCATACTGTACTGTATATGACTCCTCTGTTATTCTATATCACACGTGGCTGACTCTATACTGTACTGTATATGACCCCTCTGTTATTCTATATCACACGTGGCTGACTCTATACTGTACTGTATATGACCCCTCTGTTATTCTATATCACATGTGGCTGACTCCATACTGTACTGTATATGACCCCTCTGTTATTCTATATCACATGTGGCTGACTCCATACTGTACTGTATATGACCTCTCTGTTATTCTATATCACATGTGGCTGACTCCATACTGTACTTTATATGACCTCTCTGTTATTCTATGTCACATGTGGCTGACTCCATACTGTACTGTATATGACCCCTCTGTTATTCTATATCACACGTGGCTGACTCCATACTGTACTGTATATGACCTCTCTGTTATTCTATATCACATGTGGCTGACTCCATACTGTACTGTATATGACCCCTCTGTTATTCTATATCACACGTGGCTGACTCCATACTGTACTGTATATGACCCCTCTGTTATTCTATATCACACGTGGCTGACTCCATACTGTACTGTATATGACCCCTCTGTTATTCTATATCACACATGGCTGACTCCATACTGTACTGTATATGACTCCTCTGTTATTCTATATCACACGTGGCTGACTCCATACTGTACTGTATATGACCCCTCTGTTATTCTATATCACACGTGGCTGACTCTATACTGTACTGTATATGACCCCTCTGTTATTCTATATCACATGTGGCTGACTCCATACTGTACTGTATATGACCCCTCTGTTATTCTATATCACACGTGGCTGACTCCATACTGTACTGTATATGACCTCTCTGTTATTCTATATCACATGTGGCTGACTCCATACTGTACTGTATATGACCTCTCTGTTATTCTATATCACATGTGGCTGACTCCATACTGTACTGTATATGACCCCTCTGTTATTCTATATCACACGTGGCTGACTCCATACTGTACTGTATATGACCCCTCTGTTATTCTATATCACACATGGCTGACTCCATACTGTACTGTATATGACTCCTCTGTTATTCTATATCACACGTGGCTGACTCCATACTGTACTGTATATGACCCCTCTGTTATTCTATATCACACGTGGCTGACTCTATACTGTACTGTATATGACCCCTCTGTTATTCTATATCACATGTGGCTGACTCCATACTGTACTGTATATGACCCCTCTGTTATTCTATATCACACGTGGCTGACTCCATACTGTACTGTATATGACCTCTCTGTTATTCTATATCACATGTGGCTGACTCCATACTGTACTGTATATGACCCCTCTGTTATTCTATATCACACGTGGCTGACTCCATACTGTACTGTATATGACCTCTCTGTTATTCTATATCACACGTGGCTGACTCCATACTGTACTGTATATGACCTCTCTGTTATTCTATATCACATGTGGCTGACTCCATACTGTACTGTATATGACCCCTCTGTTATTCTATATCACATGTGGCTGACTCCATACTGTACTGTATATGACCCCTCTGTTATTCTATATCACATGTGGCTGACTCCATACTGTACTGTATATGACCTCTCTGTTATTCTATATCACATGTGGCTGACTCCATACTGTACTGTATATGACCTCTCTGTTATTCTATATCACATGTGGCTGACTCCATACTGTACTGTATATGACCCCTCTGTTATTCTATATCACACGTGGCTGACTCCATACTGTACTGTATATGACCTCTCTGTTATTCTATATCACATGTGGCTGACTCCATACTGTACTGTATATGACCCCTCTGTTATTCTATATCACACGTGGCTGACTCCATACTGTACTGTATATGACCTCTCTGTTATTCTATATCACACGTGGCTGACTCCATACTGTACTGTATATGACCTCTCTGTTATTCTATATCACATGTGGCTGACTCCATACTGTACTGTATATGACCCCTCTGTTATTCTATATCACACGTGGCTGACTCCATACTGTACTGTATATGACCCCTCTGTTATTCTATATCACACATGGCTGACTCCATACTGTACTGTATATGACTCCTCTGTTATTCTATATCACACGTGGCTGACTCCATACTGTACTGTATATGACCCCTCTGTTATTCTATATCACACATGGCTGACTCCATACTGTACTGTATATGACTCCTCTGTTATTCTATATCACACATGGCTGACTCCATACTGTACTGTATATGATCCCTCTGTTTTTCTATATCACACATGGCTGACTCCATACTGTACTGTATATGACCCCTCTGTTATTCTATATCACATGTGGCTGACTCCATACTGTACTGTATATGACCTCTCTGTTATTCTATATAACACGTGGCTGACTCTATACTGTACTGTATATGACTCCTCTGTTATTCTATATCACACATGGCTGACTCCATACTGTACTGTATATGACTCCTCTGTTATTCTATATCACACATGGCTGACTCCATACTGTACTGTATATGATCCCTCTGTTTTTCTATATCACTCATGGCTGACTCCATACTGTACTGTATATGACCCCTCTGTTATTCTATATCACATGTGGCTGACTCCATACTGTACTGTATATGACCTCTCTGTTATTCTATATAACACGTGGCTGACTCTATACTGTACTGCATATGATCCCTCTGTTATTCTATATCACATGTGGCTGACTCCATACTGTACTGTATATGACCCCTCTGTTATTCTATATCACACGTAGCTGACTCCATACTGTACTGTATATGACACCTCTGTTATTCTATATCACACGTGGCTGACTCCATACTGTACTGTATATGATCCCTCTGTTATTCTATATCATACGTGGCTGACTCCATACTGTACTGTATATATCCCCCGTTATTCTATATCACACATGGCTGACTCCATACTGTACTGTATATGACTCCTCTGTTATTCTATATCACACATGGCTGACTCCATACTGTACTGTATATGACCCCTCTGTTATTCTATCTCACACGTGGCTGACTCCATACTGTACTGTATATGGCCCCTCTTTTATTCTATATCACACATGGCTGACTCCATACTGTACTGTATATGACCCCTCTGTTATTCTATATCACATGTGGCTGACTCCATACTGTACTGTATATGACCCCTCTGTTATTCTATATCACATGTGGCTGACTCCATACTGTACTGTATATGACCTCTCTGTTATTCTATATCACATGTGGCTAACTCCATACTGTACTGTATATGACCCCTCTGTTATTCTATATCACATGTGGCTGACTCCATACTGTACTGTATATGACCCCTCTTATTCTATATCACACATGGCTGACTCCATACTGTACTGTATATGACTCCTCTGTTATTCTATATCACACGTGGCTGACTCCATACTGTACTGTATATGACCCCTCTGTTATTCTATATCACACGTGGCTGACTCCATACTGTACTGTATATGAGTCCTCTGTTATTCTATATCACACGTGGCTGACTCTATACTGTACTGTATATGACCCCTCTGTTATTCTATATCACATGTGGCTGACTCCATACTGTACTGTATATGACCCCTCTGTTATTCTATATCACATGTGGCTGACTCCATACTGTACTGTATATGACCCCTCTGTTATTCTATATCACACGTGGCTGACTCCATACTGTACTGTATATGAGTCCTCTGTTATTCTATATCACACGTGGCTGACTCTATACTGTACTGTATATGACCCCTCTGTTATTCTATATCACATGTGGCTGACTCCATACTGTACTGTATATGACCTCTCTGTTATTCTATATCACATGTGGCTGACTCCATACTGTACTGTATATGACCCCTCTGTTATTCTATATCACACGTGGCTGACTCCATACTGTACTGTATATGACCTCTCTGTTATTCTATATCACATGTGGCTGACTCCATACTGTACTGTATATGACCCCTCTGTTATTCTATATCACACGTGGCTGACTCCATACTGTACTGTATATGACCTCTCTGTTATTCTATATCACACGTGGCTGACTCCATACTGTACTGTATATGACCTCTCTGTTATTCTATATCACATGTGGCTGACTCCATACTGTACTGTATATGACCCCTCTGTTATTCTATATCACACGTGGCTGACTCCATACTGTACTGTATATGACCCCTCTGTTATTCTATATCACACATGGCTGACTCCATACTGTACTGTATATGACTCCTCTGTTATTCTATATCACACGTGGCTGACTCCATACTGTACTGTATATGACCCCTCTGTTATTCTATATCACACGTGGCTGACTCTATACTGTACTGTATATGACCCCTCTGTTATTCTATATCACATGTGGCTGACTCCATACTGTACTGTATATGACCCCTCTGTTATTCTATATCACACGTGGCTGACTCCATACTGTACTGTATATGACCTCTCTGTTATTCTATATCACATGTGGCTGACTCCATACTGTACTGTATATGACCCCTCTGTTATTCTATATCACACGTGGCTGACTCCATACTGTACTGTATATGACCTCTCTGTTATTCTATATCACACGTGGCTGACTCCATACTGTACTGTATATGACCTCTCTGTTATTCTATATCACATGTGGCTGACTCCATACTGTACTGTATATGACCCCTCTGTTATTCTATATCACATGTGGCTGACTCCATACTGTACTGTATATGACCCCTCTGTTATTCTATATCACATGTGGCTGACTCCATACTGTACTGTATATGACCTCTCTGTTATTCTATATCACATGAGGCTGACTCCATACTGTACTGTATATGACCTCTCTGTTATTCTATATCACATGTGGCTGACTCTATACTGTACTGTATATGACCCCTCTGTTATTCTATATCACACGTGGCTGACTCCATACTGTACTGTATATGACCTCTCTGTTATTCTATATCACATGTGGCTGACTCCATACTGTACTGTATATGACCCCTCTGTTATTCTATATCACACGTGGCTGACTCCATATTGTACTGTATATGACCTCTCTGTTATTCTATATCACACGTGGCTGACTCCATACTGTACTGTATATGACCTCTCTGTTATTCTATATCACATGTGGCTGACTCCATACTGTACTGTATATGACCCCTCTGTTATTCTATATCACACGTGGCTGACTCCATACTGTACTGTATATGACCCCTCTGTTATTCTATATCACACATGGCTGACTCCATACTGTACTGTATATGACTCCTCTGTTATTCTATATCACACGTGGCTGACTCCATACTGTACTGTATATGACCCCTCTGTTATTCTATATCACACGTGGCTGACTCTATACTGTACTGTATATGACCCCTCTGTTATTCTATATCACATGTGGCTGACTCCATACTGTACTGTATATGACCCCTCTGTTATTCTATATCACACGTGGCTGACTCCATACTGTACTGTATATGACCCCTCTGTTATTCTATATCACATGTGGCTGACTCCATACTGTACTGTATATGATCCCTCTGTTATTCTATATCACACGTGGCTGACTCCATACTGTACTGTATATGACCCCTGTTATTCTATATCACACATGGCTGACTCCATACTGTACTGTATATGACCCCTCTGTTATTCTATATCACACGTGGCTGACTCCATACTGTACTGTATATGACCTCTCTGTTATTCTATATCACATGTGGCTGACTCCATACTGTACTGTATATGACCCCTCTGTTATTCTATATCACACGTGGCTGACTCCATACTGTACTGTATATGACCTCTCTGTTATTCTATATCACACGTGGCTGACTCTATACTGTACTGTATATGACCCCTCTGTTATTCTATATCACACGTGGCTGACTCCATACTGTACTGTATATGACCTCTCTGTTATTCTATATCACATGTGTCTGACTCCATACTGTACTGTATATGACCTCTCTGTTATTCTATATCACACGTGGCTGACTCCATACTGTACTGTATATGACCTCTCTGTTATTCTATATCACATGTGGCTGACTCCATACTGTACTGTATATGACCCCTCTGTTATTCTATATCACACGTGGCTGACTCCATACTGTACTGTATATGACCCCTCTGTTATTCTATATCACACATGGCTGACTCCATACTGTACTGTATATGACTCCTCTGTTATTCTATATCACACGTGGCTGACTCCATACTGTACTGTATATGACCCCTCTGTTATTCTATATCACACGTGGCTGACTCCATACTGTACTGTATATGACCCCTCTGTTATTCTATATCACACGTGGCTGACTCCATACTGTACTGTATATGACCTCTCTGTTATTCTATATCACATGTGGCTGACTCCATACTGTACTGTATATGACCTCTCTGTTATTCTATATCACATGTGGCTGACTCCATACTGTACTGTATATGACCCCTCTGTTATTCTATATCACACGTGGCTGACTCCATACTGTACTGTATATGACCCCTCTGTTATTCTATATCACACATGGCTGACTCCATACTGTACTGTATATGACTCCTCTGTTATTCTATATCACACGTGGCTGACTCCATACTGTACTGTATATGACCCCTCTGTTATTCTATATCACACGTGGCTGACTCTATACTGTACTGTATATGACCCCTCTGTTATTCTATATCACATGTGGCTGACTCCATACTAAACTGTATATGACCCCTCTGTTATTCTATATCACACGTGGCTGACTCCATACTGTACTGTATATGACCTCTCTGTTATTCTATATCACATGTGGCTGACTCCATACTGTACTGTATATGACCCCTCTGTTATTCTATATCACACGTGGCTGACTCCATACTGTACTGTATATGACCTCTCTGTTATTCTATATCACACGTGGCTGACTCCATACTGTACTGTATATGACCTCTCTGTTATTCTATATCACATGTGGCTGACTCCATACTGTACTGTATATGACCCCTCTGTTATTCTATATCACATGTGGCTGACTCCATACTGTACTGTATATGACCCCTCTGTTATTCTATATCACACGTGGCTGACTCCATACTGTACTGTATATGACCTCTCTGTTATTCTATATCACACGTGGCTGACTCTATACTGTACTGTATATGACCCCTCTGTTATTCTATATCACACGTGGCTGACTCCATACTGTACTGTATATGACTCCTCTGTTATTCTATATCACACATGGCTGACTCCATACTGTACTGTATATGACCCCTCTGTTATTCTATATCACACGTGGCTGACTCCATACTGTACTGTATATGACCCCTCTGTTATTCTATATCACACATGGCTGACTCTATACTGTACTGTATATGACCCCTCTGTTATTCTATATCACACGTGGCTGACTCCATACTGTACTGTATATGACCCCTCTGTTATTCTATATCACACATGGCTGACTCTATACTGTACTGTACAAGTTCCTGTATATTTCTTCTCTTGCAGTTTCTGAGCCCAGTATTACGGAGATTTCTTGTGATCCTCCATGTCCTCGCTCTGGTGATGAGGTGACATTATCCTGTGAGATCAGTGTTCTGTACCCCAAGGATTTTCAGATGTTTTGGTATAAGGGGATAACCCGGATATCAGAAGACAAGTGCAGAAGGAATATTCTGGAAGATCCAGAGTCTCGGACATTTGGGGGAACAATAGAGGTGAAGTTTCCTGCAGATCCCGGATGTCATGAGGAGGATTTCCGGATGGAGCTGATCCACTATGGAAAGACTATAGAGAGGACATTCAGGATGGTCCTGGGAGGTAATTATCACACCAGTCATGTACCGGGAGGGAATGGTCAGTGTCGGACTGCCTCAAATTGCTTCCCGAACCTTGCTGACAGTGAGAGGCCAATGAGCACTTAAAGAACTGATGTCAGATGATTGGTGGAGGAGGCCAGGTAGTTGGTGAGTTCAGTTGAGGAGTCCTCACTTCTCCCCGGTCTACTCCTGCCACTCTGTGTTCTGACTCCTTATACTGGTTAAATGTGCCGCATCAGGCCCCAGAGCAGAATGGCCCAAGGAGTAGGAGACGTCCATGGAGTGGTAAGTAGTTGTCACCTGCACTGTACTGCTCCCGGGTCCTGGGTCATGATGCAACCCGTGGAGATACAGAGATGAATGGCCCAAGGAGTAGGAGACGACCTGGAGTGGTAAGTACTTGTCACCTGCACTGTACTGCTCCCGGGTCCTGGGTCATGATGCAACCCGTGGAGATACAGAGATGAATGGCCCAAGGAGTAGGAGACGACAATGGAGTGGTAAGTACTTGTCACCTGCACTGTACTGCTCCCTGGTCCTGGGTCATGATGCAACCCGTGGAGATACAGAGATGAATGGCCCAAGGAGTAGGAGACGACCATGGAGTGGTAAGTACTTGTCACCTGCACTGTACTGCTCCCGGGTCCTGGGTCATGATGCAACCCGTGGAGATACAGAGATGAATGGCCCAAGGAGTAGGAGACGACCATGGAGTGGTAAGTAATTGTCAGCTGCACTGTACTGCTCCCGGGTCCTGATGCAACCCGTGGAGATACAGAGATGAATGCCACAGTGTGGTGCAGGGGGGAAGGAGGAGTCAGGAAGGAGAGGATGAATTTATGTTTTTGTCTGCTCTTGGTTTCTCCAGTATTATTGGTTGTTTGCTCTGGGGTCTCCACTATTATCTACTCTGGAGTCTCTACTATGAGACTGTTGTGACTTTCAGCAATCAACCTTCCAATCGCTCAGCTCAGGATAACAAAATATCACATCCTCTAATTCACTGTTATTAACAAAAATCCAGCATCTTACAGATATAATTCCCACCTGTCTCTATCAGTCCAGCTGAATTTTGGTTGCCCCTAGACCCGTGTCTGATGCTGCACTGAGCTTCTCTCTCCCTCTGCTCCGTGTAGCGGCCCCTCTTCTTGTATTCCGGCACGAGCTCACACACACACGCAGACTTCCTGCCGGCATGTACACATCATGAGGAGAGTAAAGCTTAAACCTTTCAGCACTTATATCCATGTTTGGTGCCTGTTCCAGAATGTGATTCTGCTGATTTGCTGAAGATTTCATCTACTAGTTTGTGTTTAGAAGTTTCCATAAAGCCTCATGCCCATAGACAAATCGCCACATCGACCCCTTAGCCCGCTGTCCTCATCCTCTCCAGTCATTCTGATGTTTGTTTCTGTGGTGCAGTCGTATGGTCTGTGATATAGAAGATGTACAAGTGAGAGGTGCCACGATCTTGGTTGGTAGCATGGGATGGAAATATTGGGGATTATTTATCATTGGTTTTCCTGGGCTTTTTTGAGACTTTATACTGGTAAAAAGTCTCACAGAACTATAAACACCTCTTCATTAATCCGGCCTAAACATAGAAATACTGCTAGTGCAACACCGTGCAAAGCCTCGTGGTCACTCCAGTCCTCTGCTGGGCTATGTGCTGAGACTTTTTATACATTTCGAGATTTTTTTAAAAAAAAGTCCCAGACAGTAAATAGACATAAGCACATTTATTAAAGGGCAAAAGCCACATAATGGGGCACATTTACTAAGGGTCCGCAGCCGCGAATCCGTCGGGTTTTTCCCAAATATTTCCTCTTTGCGTTGTATTTCTCGGAATTGTGGCGCACACGATCGATTTTTGGCGCAATCGCGCCGCCTTTCGCGCGACAGAAATCGGGGGCGTGGCCACCGGACAACCCGAAGGATTCGGAAAAACCGCAGAATTTAAAAAGCCATTTGTGTCGCAAGATCAAGCACTCACATGCACCAGAAAAAAGCAGGTGAACTCCGGCGGACCTCGGCGCAGCAGCGACACCTGGTGAATATCGGGGCACGGACCTTACTGAATCCCGGCAGAACCCGAATCAGCGCCGGAGAACCCGCCGCTGGATCGCGACTGGACCGGGTAAGTAAATGTGCCCCAATGAATCTGATGGGCAGAGGAGCTCCAACAATAGACTGTCCCAAGGAGCCTAATGATAAATTATGTACATTTCTAAGTAAATATAGAGAACTTTCTTTCCAAGCTGCCCCATAACCTACATTTTGCACAGGATGTGAGTCGCATTGCTTTATCAGACATTTCTTAAATATAATTTTGTCTTCTCAGGGTCAGTGAGATCCTCAATCCTCAGTGAGATCACCAGTGACCCCAGAGACCCCCACTATGGACAGTCTGTGACTCTCCGCTGTAAGGTGACTGGTGACTGTGATCCTCGGGACATGGCGGTGAAGTGGTTAAAGGGTGAGAAACCTCTGGAGAAGGGGGAAGGAGCAGAGAAGCGAATCACTGAGAAGGACGGGTCAGTATCCTGCTCCCTCCAGATAACTGCTACAGCTCTGGATCATCGGGGATCCTACTCCTGCACCGTGACACACAAGGGTGTGCCACACAGCAAGAAACATTATCTACAGCTGCCAGGTAAGTCACGTTCTGCATCAGTACATGATGAAATATTGTGCCCAGTATTCACTAATAAGGGAGACAGACGAGGACCAGAAAAAGGGCCGCTTCACCTGTACAGACATTTGCAAAGATTTTTTTGTGACATTTCTAATTCAGCACAAAATATTATAAGACAAATCAACATGACTTCCGGGTCCAGTGTGGTCATGTAAGGAGCGGGAGACAGGGGCTCCCGCTATGCGCCCAGACAGACCCGCTGTACTTGCAGTCAGACCCCTGCTTGATTCCCCAGCTACCGGAGGTCCCGGGGAGGTAGTCTATGGACCACTACCTCCTCCATAGCACTACTGAGCGGGAACCCCACCCGCAGATAAAGAAAAGAGATATATCCGGAGAACCCAAGATGGCGCCAGAGCTTTACTGCCCTACAGTGAGGAGGAGGTCATAAGGCAGACTGATAATAAGCCAGCAACCCAGCCAGCAACCCAGCAACCCAGAAAAAAGTAAGAGATTCCCAGACATCTAATAATGCGCTTCTTTGACTAAAGCAACGAGATAGACCTGTTGCAAGCCTCGCAGGCTGCTCAGATACAAAGGGAGTGCTCAGATGTTGCCCAGATGTTCCTTTAGCTCACTTTGCTCCAGCTTATACCAGCACAAGATAAAATTCCAGCTGGCACTCCCGGCAGTGCTGCGGGTGTCTGTGGATGCTGCACTCTGGAGGAAGCAGATATGGAGTGTCTTCTACACCAAGCAAACGGGTCGGGGATACAGAGGGGATATCGGCGGAAGTCTCACCTCCATCTTTGAAGGACTGAAAAAAGTGAAGAACATGACAGCAGGCAGGGAGTGTTTCACCATGCCCCCACTATTTTGAAGCCAAGGTGTATATTTTTGTTATGTTTAGCCTTTAATAGGGTTATTTTGGTTAAATGTAAAACAGTGGGTGCTGCCCTTCTGCCAATTCAGAACTCAGCTGCTCCCCAGGCCCCATAAGTGGTTAGAGATGAAGTTGGAGGTGCAGCGAGACCACCAAACTCTGACACATATCCATGAGGGTCATCACATGGAATATAAAGGGACTCTGTTCCCCATCCATATGCATGGTGACCCTAAGACATTTTAAAAAGTTACGACCGGACACAGTCCTGTTACAAGACACATTTAGATGCAGATGATTTTTGGAGGATGTGTAGGCTATGGGTGGGGCAGATTTTTGGCAGCAACCCAGGCAAAGGCCGGGGTTCTAACTTTAATACACAAAAACTCTCTGATTCAGGTACTCTCTCATGTCCATGATGGAGAGGGGAGGGTCTCTCATTTGACAATTACATATTTAGGCAAATCCTCGGACATTATTAATGTCTACGGACCAAACACTAGCAACACAACTTTCTTTGCTGAGTTTCCTGGTAGGATGTGTCACACTACTTGTTATCATAAGCTGGTAGCAGGGGACCTGAACTCCGTCATAGATGTAAATGAAGATAGGAAAAGTGCAGCGGATATCAGCCGTCCTCCTAGGCCTAATGATGGGATCCTTGCAGACTTCTTAGCTAGTATGGAACTTAGCGACTCCTGGAGGAAAAACATCCACATGGTCATACAGAGTGGTCGATAGTGTTATCAACTGCATTATAAAAGATTTAGTAATTTCTGACCATGTTCCATCCAGTGGCTGTTGAGTATGCTGACAAACACCCGAGGGTGTTGGTGGTTGGAGTTCACCACTAGTCACATACAGCCCCCGGACAACCATGAACTATACCGGAATGGAGCGGTGGTAATGCTCAGAGGGAGGATCATTTAGTACTTTGTAGCCCAGAAGAAATGAACAAACAGAAAAGTGCAAGAAGTTAACTCTCAGCTCCGCGTTGCGTATTCGACATACCTCGCCCATATGTCCTCTGATGACAAAGATATGTGGATCAGGAAGAAGAGAATATGACTGTTGGGTAGAACGTAAAGAAGGGTTTTACAAATCAAAACGGGAGGTGGATCTCTTTAAACTGGCTGGGAAGTTACTCACTCGTCTAGACAAAGGACAAACCCCTTAGAGAGGGATATGTAATCAGCCCCAACGGATTAATACAATCCTGAGGGACTTCTATGAGACTGTATGCAGACTCACCAAGTAACAAGGAGGATGACAAGTCCATTTTCAGTAGTACCAAACTCACAACCCTCACCTAGGAACAGAGGGCCACCCTTAACACAGAAATCACAGAAGTAGTCAGGCAGGTCATAAAGAATGTGGGGCGGGGGAGGGGAGCACCAAGATGACTCTCCTGAAGAGTTTTAAAAGTCTATGGGGCACATTTACTTACCCGATTCACTAACCTCGTGCTCCCGAGTTCCTACATTCGTCGCTTCTGCCCCAAGATCCGCCGGAGTTCACCTGCTTCTGCCTGGTGAATGTGAGTACGTGTCTTGCGACACAAATACTTTTTTAAATTCTGCGGTTTGTCCGACTCCGTCGGGTTGTCCAACGGCCGCGCCCCCTCGATTTCTGTCGCATTCAAGCCGGCGCCACAATCCGATCGCGTGCGCCAAAAACCCGGGGCAATTTGGTGCAAAACTGTAATATTTGGGAAACCCAACAAAAAAGCGGCGTTCGGACCCTCAGTAAATGAGCCCCAATATGTCCAGATGGTCCCGATGTTATCAAAATGGTTTAACCACATATTAGACACCAGGAAATTAGGGAAAGACTCTAAAAATGGTCTTATTAAATTTATACCTAAACCTGGGACAGATGAACTTGAGCCAGGACCCATATCTTTAATCGATGTGGATTTAGTCGATCTGAGGAAGGTACTGGTGGTGCTGGACAGGGTAGACTACCACCCCAGGCCGGGAGAGAGGCCAGCTTTTGTAGCCCTAGATGCCAAAAAGGCGTTAGATAAGGTTAGATTGGAATGGCTTGGGACGGTGTTGGAAAAGATGGGAATCACAGGAAAGTTTTGTTCTTACTTGGGAGGGATTTATAACCCCAGAGCACAAATAAGTACCCCGGGCTTCCTGTTCAGCCCCTTCAAACTGCGCCATGAAATGTGACAGGGGTGCCCTCTATCCACCCTTCTTTTCGACATTGAGCCAGAACCACTTTTCAGGAAATTGGAGGACTCGAGTATTTATAAGAGCCTCAAGGTTAGAGAGAATTAAGTGAAAATTTCTCTCTTCGCGGACGATGTGATACGTTTTATGGCAGATCAGATAGCTGTGCTCACGAGAGTCTTTGCCGCTATTGCGAGGTTTGGAACTTTTAAATACTAGATGTCAGGCTTTAGGGTTAGTAAACCCCCTGGTGCACTGCAAATGATGACACAAGCCGACACCTGGGACCGGAGTCTAAGTGGCACCCGGTCTTCACCAGAGCCCGCCGTAAAGCAGGATGGTCATTGCCGCATGCTCTGCCTTGCACAGGCAGGGCAGGCGGCAATGGTGCAGAAACAGGAACGGAGCAGGAGGTCAAGGCTGGCAGCAAAGGAGCAAAGTCAGGGTCAGGTCCGGAGTCACAACAGAAGGTCAGAGCAGAAACAATTATCACGGAGGGAAGCTTTCTCGATGGCATATAGCTTAAAGATCCGGCAGGGGGAGGGTGCTGGCGACGCTGTTTACAGGGTGGGAGAGGAGGTTAGGAGCTCCGGACTGGGTTGGGCCAGGCCAAGGTATCACATTAATCTCCCATCTCACTGCAAAAATTCAAACTTGTGTTTAAGACTATCACAGCTCTGAGCTGTCAAGAGATTGTGGCCAACGAATGTTTTATTAAAGATTTGATGTTTTTTGCTGTAATGTAACTAAACTTGTTACACAGGAACTAAAACATAACTAAACATCTTACATGGGGACACTACAACAACCAAGCTTACTACATAGATACTGTACTATATATTGTTATCTGTATGTTTATACAGTGGGTGCGGAAAGTATTCACATCCCTTTACATTTTTTTACTCTTTGTTTGATTGCAGACACCCCCCCCCCCCCACTCCTGACAGAAAAAAACAGAAATATAGACCTTTTTGCTAATTTATTAAACAAGAAAAACTGAAATATCACATGGTTATAAGTATTCAGCCCCTTTACTGCAACACTCATATGTAACTCACATTCTATCCATTTCCTTCTGATCCTCCTTGAGATTGTTCTACTCCTTCATTGGAGTCCAGTTGTGTTTAATTAAAATTATTGGATTTAATTAGGAAGGACGCACACCTGTCTATATAAGAGCTCACAGCTCAGAGTGCATGTCAGAGTACATGAGAATCATGCGGTCTAAAGAACTGCCCAAGGAGCTCAAAGACAGAATTGTGGCAAGGCGCATATCTGGCCAAGGTTACAAAAGAGCACAGTGGCCTCCATAATCCTTAAATGGAAGAAGTTTGGGAAGACCACAACTCTTCCTTGATCTTTCCATCCAGCCAAACTAAGCAATCACATGGGAGAAGATCCTTGGTAAGAGAAGTAAAAAAGATCAGTGTGGCTGAGCTCCACAGAGGCAGCAGGGAGATGGAAGTCTTCTATCACTGCAGCCGCCAGCAGTCAGGGCTTTATGACATAAGAAAGCCACATACAGTGTGCAACCCCGCCATGAACCCGTATAATTCCCTTTAATGCAAATCTGCAATGTATATAAAACCCCTCTTTAATTTTATCCTCCCCTTACATTTTTTTTTCTTCAATTTTATTTATTTCCCCAAACTTACACATAATCCTACCCCTGCCCTCACACTGTGGCCACCTGTGCTCTATCCTCCTTCTGTAGCTACTGTCTTCCATCCTCCTCCTGTCCTTCAGCCTCCTCCAGTAGCCCCGTCCTCCCGCCTCTTTCTATGACCTCCTGTCCTCCAGCCTTGTTCTGTAGCCCCCTGTACTCCAGACCCTCCTGTAGCCTCCTGTCCTTCAGCCTACTCTAATAGTCCGGTCCTCCAGCCTCCTCATCCTGTGGCCTCCTGTCCTCTATCCTCCTTCTATAGCTACTGTCTTCCATCCTCCTTCTGTCCTTCAGCCTCCTACTGTAGCCCCCTGTCCTCCAGCCTCCTTCTGTGACCTCCTGTCTTCCAGTCTCCTCCCGTAGCCTCCTGTCCTCCAGCTTGTTCTGTAGCAGCCTGTACTCCAGACCCTCTGGCAGCCCCCTGTCCTTCAGCCTACTCCAATAGCCCCGTCCTCCAGCCTCCTCATCCTGTGGCCTCCTGTCCTCTATCCTCCTTCTGTAGCTATTGTCTTCCATCCTCCTCCTGTCCTCCAGCCTCCTCCTGTCCTCCAGCTTGTTCTGCAGCCCCCTGTCCTCCAGCCGTGTTCTGTAGCCCCCTGCCCTCCAGCCTCTTCCTGTAGTAACCTGTCCTCCAGACCCTCCTGTAGCCCCTGTCTTTCAGCCTACTTCATAGCCCAGTACTCCAGTCTTCTCATCCTGTGGTCCCTATCCTCCTGCCTCCTCCTCCTGTCCCCCAGCCTCCTCCTTCTGTCCCAGAGCCTCCTTGGCATCTTCCTCCTGTACCCAGTCTCCTCCTCCTGTTCGCCAGCCTCCTCCTACTGTCCTTCAGCCTCCTCCTCCTGTCCCCCAGTCTCCTCCAGCATCTCCCTATCCTACAGCCTCCTCATCCTATACCCAATCTCCTCCTCCTGTTCTTCAGCCTCCTCCTCCTGTCATCCAGCATCCTCCTCCTGTCCTCCAGCCCTTCAGCCTCCTCCTCCTGTCCCCCAGCCTCCTATCCTCGATTCCCCCATCCTATATCCTCCTCCTGTCCTTCCATCTCCTCCTCCTCCTCCATAAGCCTCCTCCTGTAGCCTGCAGCATCCCCTGTCCTCTTTCCTCCTCCTGGCCTCCAGCTCACCCTCTCCTCTATCCTCCTTCTGTCCTCCAGCCTCCTCCTATAGCCTCCAGTAGCTCCTTGTCTTCTATCCTCCTCCTCCTGGCCTCCTGCTTCCTCTTATTGTGGCCCTCTGTCCCCTGTTACTAAACAAAAACCCTGTTTCTTACCTTACCTCGTTGCCCTGCTGCAGTCACTTCTTCTCATGTGCTCCGACTGACTCTCATATGGGGGGGAAACCAGCAGAGGAACCTAGCTACCTCCTCACTTGACTCTTGCAGACATCATGTGAGGAGGTAGCAGGTGCTGATCCCACCTCCTCCTGGTTCCAAAGCTTCAGCTGTACTGGACCAGGAGGAGTCGGGACAAACTGGGGGAAGAGAGGGGAACCCGGGACACTCTCCCAGCCGGCACCCAAAAAACGGCACTGTCCCGCCGAATCTGGGACAATTGGGAGGTATGTTACCGGGGGGGGGGGAGGCAGAAAGTACATTACTGGAGGGGGCAGAGAGTACATTACTGGGGGGGCAGAGAGCAAATTACTGGGGGGGGGGGGGGGGGGGTTAGAGCAGAGAGCACATTACCAGAGGGGGCAGAGAGCACATTACTGGGAGTGTGGGGGGGGGGGCAGAGTGCACATTAATGAGGAAAGAAAGAACTTGAAAAAGTGAAAGGGATCTGAATAATTTCCATGCATGCTTTATATATATGTTTTTGAATTTTGTTTAGAAACTGCTATGTAACAGCTCCAGAGCCATCTTGGTTCTGAATGGGGAGGGGTTCTGTGACCCGGGCCCCCCTGTCCTTTCCTGGCCAGGCCCGTGGCTGCAGTCACAGAATTCCCACCCTCATGTCAGCCCCACAAAGGTGGATGGAATAACCTTGTCCTTTCTTGGTCTCTTGTTGCAGATAAAGCCCCGACATTATCAGCTATAACTGTGCGGCCGGAGAGACCCGTCTCGGGGAAGGAAGCCGTGTTTACAGTCACTATATCCGGATTCACCCCAGACATCAGAGTGAAGTGGTATAAAGACTTCAGCACATTTCCCAGAGACGCCATCACCACATCAGATCTAGAGATTGGACAGGACTTTCTATTCACCTGTTCCACCAGTCTGAGGTTCATCCCCCAGGACAGTGACCATGAGGCGTTACTCCGCTGCGAGGTGACACATACAGCCTCTAAGAAGTTCTACGAGCAGAAGTACAAGCTGCTCCTCTCAGGTAGGATCTCTGGACCTGTGCTATGAGAGGGCATAGTGTAGGTATAACTATGGTGCTCCGAGATGGACAGACTCTGCTAGATATGGCTCTAGGTGTCTCCTGTAGATCCATGGATAATGTTCTGTCTAATCGTGTGCTTTCTGTTATTAGGTGGAGCCTCAACTTCAGCAGAAGAACATCGGTCTCTCTACACACAAGACTCAGGTGAGTGATAGACATCAAGGAACAATAATTTCATATCTTTATCAGCAGGAATCTGGAGAGGAACCATAAGCTAATGGAGGTCTAGAAGCCGAGGTCATAAAGTGTATTGTCATACGATAGATTTCTCTGCTTACAAAAAGTTCTGTATTTAATAGCAAGGAAGCCTCCAGTATGACTACAATATCAGTCCCCCAACATCACAATGAAGGACGGCGATGAAGAACCTGTGGTCACAAGTCGTGAGACACCACACACTAGTAGATCCTATGACGTGATGGTGGATCACTCAGGGGCCTCAGCATCTCTGTGCTAGATCTATCATGATCATGGTCCCGTCCGGTTGTCACACAGATTTCATTTCAATACAGGAGATAGAATTTATTTGTAATGTGGACCCTACAGGGGATGTAGAATTATTAGGATAATTTATCAACTATTCATTTTTTCAGGACATGTAAAGCCTCCTCTGAAGTTACGAGGGATTCGGTGCCTGACGGAGACGCCCCGGGTGGGGGGAGAGGTCTCTCTTACGTGTTATGTCGGTGGATGTGATGCAGATAATACAGTGTTTGTCTGGAGGAAAGGAATGTTTCCTATAAATGGTAAAATACAGAACCAGAACCTGGAGGACGGATCCGGCTGCGTCTCCACAATCACCTTCATAGCACAGGAATCGGACAGAGACTGCAGAGTCACATGTGAGACGACTTATAATCTAGAGACAAGAGAGGAACATCTCGCTCTGACGCTGGAATAGAAATCTACAGGAACCAATGGGAATGAGACTCATCGAGGTCTACAGTCCTGACCCTATGGTGATGACCCATTGGTGTCTAAGGTCCTTGGGTCAGGGGCAGCTCACTTTAAAGACCAGACAATAAAAGATTTTGTTTTTTCATTTCATTTTCATTTTCTAAATGACTCGTCTTTAGAGATGAGCGAGCATACTCGTCCAGGCTTGATGCTCCTCCAGGCTTCGAGCATTAGCATACTCAAAACAGCTTGTTGCTCGGACGAGTATTTTCACCCGCTCGAGAACGAGCTTTCACTTAAGGATCATTTATTGTCAATACACCATCACAGTAATACACACATTTGCGATTGATGGCAGTCAATGCAAATATACTTCTGATAAGTTAGAACATGTATGGAAACATCTGCAATGTGTTCTTCAGTGCAGATGAGTGCAGAAAGGTGTTCTTCACTAGTATGTGAAGAACAATATGTGTGAAGAATCTTAGCAGATGTATGGAAAGATATGCAATGTGTTCTTCACACATATTGTTCTTCACATACTATTGTGAAGAACACCTTTCTGCACTCATGTTTTCTGCTAACTCGTGAAGAACACATCTCTTCATATGTGTGAAGAATGACAATACAGTGAAGAGCCAACTGATGTGCACCATATTCTTTGTTTCAGGAATATGTACATTGCTACAAACAATAGAATAGAATAAAATAATAGATAGATCTTCTATCCTGTCAGTTTAACTGATCTGTTTAACACGGGTCATTCTCCTTTTTGAAGTTCCACGAATATTCCATTGAATAAAAAAAAGAGGAAACACGACTGACTTCCTTATTTCTCAATAAAATGACACATTTTATTGGTCCCCTTGAAAAATGCTCGAGTCTCCCTTTGACTTCAATGGGGCTCGTTATTCGAGACGAGCACTCGAGCATTTTAGTGCTCGCTCATCTCTACTCGTCTTCCATAGTTGACTTGTGAAGGTGAATCCGGACATTATAGTGTCATATACAGAGCCACTTCTATACATGAAATGTGATGTATCCATCTCTAGGACTACAAATACCTCAAATCCATATCATGTACCCAATGGGCAAAGCCCTACCATAAATATCACCAACCGAAGAAGACGGAGAACTAGGAATCGCTCTCACACATCTCCGACTCAGAGACTAAGGAGCTGTTCCAGATCACCACGATCCTCTAACTATAGGGATCTATAGGGACTTATAATCAGTAGGGAATGTCCTACACCATGACCAGAGGGAAGAGTCACTGAGTGGTTTCCATCAGACTCCACCCTGATAACCCGGGGACATTGCTCATAGATCCAGGCACCGGGACTGTGATATCCTCTTCTATCTGTTATCCATGGCCTCTTTCCTTCTAAAATCAACTCTTATAATTATGGCAATGAGCCTGAAACCCTCGGTGGGCATTTCCTGCTGCTACACATGCAGAGGGAGGTGGGAGAGAGCAGGGGAGACATGTTCTGCTCATTGTAACAGCATGTTAATCTGCAGCCAAGAGAGGCTCTGGTAACACATCCAGAGCCCTTCATGCTCTTTAGCATAATTTTAAAAGTTGCTTTTAGAAGAAAGGAAGCCATAGATAGCATTTTCATGATAGATTTTCATGAAGCAGTCTCTATGTTGGCAGAAACATGATTTACTGCTTACAGCCTTTCACTGAGGATAGACGGCTGAAGAAGCAATCCAATATCCGGATATTATCTTTCTACATCATATAGAACTTTTCCATAATCATTTCTTGATTCAGAGTCCTCTAGTTCCAATAGACATACTGTATACACATCGGCGGGGCAGAGCAGGACCCCCAAGTCTTTTTCTGCTGCAGTACCAGGCAGGCTCCTACTATTTAATACATACGATATATACTCGTGTATAAGCCGAGGTACCTAATTTTACCACCAAAAACTGGGTCTACGGTGGGAAATCCATTGGTCATAGTAGTATATAGCCAGCCCCCTTTAGTATATAGCCAGCCCCCAGTATAATACAGCCAGCCCCGTGTAGTATATAGCTAGCGCCCTGTAGTATATAGCCAGCCCCCAGTATTATACAGCCAGCCCCGTGTAGTATATAGCTAGTCCCCTGTAGTATATAGCTAGCGCCCTGTAGTATATAGCCAGCCCCCAGTATTATACAGCCAGCCCTGTGTAGTATATAGCTAGTCCCCTGTAGTATATAGCCAGCCCCCAGTATTATACAGCCAGCCCCGTGTAGTATATAGCCAGCCCCCTTTAGTATATAGCCAGCCCCCAGTATAATACAGCCAGCCCCGTGTAGTATATAGCTAGCCCCCTGTAGTATACAGCTAGCCCCCTGTAGTATATAGCCAGCCCCCTTTAGTATATAGCCAGCCCCCAGTATAATACAGCCAGCCCCGTGTAGTATATAGCCAGCCCCCTGTAGTATATAGCCAGCCCCGTGTAGTATATAGCTAGCCCCCTGTAGTATATAGCCAGCCCCCTTTAGTATATAGCTTGCCAGCCAGCCCCGTGTCATATAAAGCAAGCCCCGTCTAGAATACAGCCTAAAAACGGAAGGAGGAAAAAAATGGAAAATAATGGGACTCTAGTGGGGCGCTGTGCCGAATTAGTATGGATATGGAGCATCATAGAACACACTCCTGGATGGAATGAATTTTTATTATTTAAATCATAATAAAATGAAATGAATATAAGATGTCCTATAACGCGTTTCGGCCACGCAGGAGCCTTTTCCAAATAATGGACTAAAAAGGTACAAATATAAAAAAAACAATAAAGGAAAATAGCAATAAATGTCTACAGATACAAAATACATAAAGTGCCAAGTGCTTACAATCCAATACACAGAGAATAAGTAGATACAAGACCAAAAAATGGATGACTAGAAGTGACTAGAGGTGAAACCTCTTTACAACGACATCATTAAAGCAAATAGATGGCTACAAATAAACCCATTAATCGTGCACCATCCATAAGATACATTTACATGTACACGTATAACGATGCCTCTATGTGGCTTCTACACTGGCGGAGTCTTAATGGTACGACCCACATATTGGGATCAGGTAAGTCACATAATTGGAAGGTTTGGCTACTCGGTGCCTCCTGTGAGACATCTGAAAGGAATGAGGTTTCTTATGCCCAATAGACTCCGAGCCCTTCCAGCGGCCGTGTCCACACCTAGCGGGGGAGAAGAGGGCGGCAGGAGGGTATTATATTGTAAATGTTTTGGTCTATCCGGAATGATCTCATTAATGTAGGGATCGTGTTGAAGGACCCCCCAATGTTTTTCTAATGGTGGTCCTGTCTCTGGATCAGCTCCTGTGTGTGGGCAGAGAATTTCCTAGGGTGTAAGCAGGAGTTCTGATCCGGTTGTCCTGCTCCGGTATGACACTATTAGCACGTGGCTTCGGGTTCCCGTTTGCCGTGAACCTGTTGCTGAGGATTTTGCTTTGTTCGTAGTCAGAGACGTCTGTGCCATTTCATGTGACTCTGTTGTGTTGCCGTAGGGTTTGGCTGCTTGTGGAGTCTAGGCAGCTATTAAACCTTTGTGGAGTTGGGCTTTGATCTGGAATATTCCATGGTGTTCAGATCCTTCTACAATGTAGCGATTATATAACATACAGATTGTACATAATAAGACTGGATTCCCATGTAGAATGTATCTATAGTGTCCAGTATCTCGTCACAGAACCACCTGACATTTACGGATGTCACCTGACCCCCCTAAGGTGCGGTACAACCCGTTTATTCTCTTGGAGCCCCTACACATTGTGGACATTCCTCTTCTTCCATAAACATAACGGGACCGGTGGGATTTAGTACATTGTGGTTATAATCTCTCATCCCCGGAATCTTTCTTAGTAATCGCTATTGTTCCCCTGATATATGTGTATAATATAAGTTACCTTCTATATACTATGGTCCTGCCAGTGGCAGTCGTGTAGGGTCGCTCTATGTGTCTCTGCCGTGACATTCTACTTTAATGACCCAGTGGATCTTTCTGGAAGATGAAAGCAGAAGCCCCGTCCCGGGGCCAGACGAGAGTCCAACGCACTTGTAAAAGTAAGTGCCACGCAGAGTAGCCACGCCGTGCACCCTCAGCTCCGGCTACTCCACGCCCCAGGAGCCTCTATAGGAAATTTGCATATTGGGGGAATTCAAAGTTCTGGGCCACGAAAGAATTAGCCCGAAAACGGGTTACACTAGTCTAGAGTAGGGGAACCTGCCACCGGATCTACCTTAATACGTACATCCGAGGTAGTAGGTTTCCTTTAAGGGGGCCTCTGCTGACATTTCATTATGGGGGCCTCTGCTGACATTTCATTATGGGGGTCTCTGCTGACATTTCATTATGGGGGCCTCTGCTGACATTTCATTATAGGGGCCTCTGCTGACATTTCATTAGGGGGGCCTCTGCTGACATTTCATTATAGGGGGTCTCTGCTGAATATTCATTAAGGGGGCGTTTGCTGAAATTTCATTATGGAGGTCTCTGCCGACAATTCATTATGGGGGTCTCTGCTAACATTTCATTATGGGGGCCTCTGCTGACATTTCATTATGGGGGGCTCTGCTGACCTCCTCCAGGTCCAGTTTAGATACACAACATCCACATCCTCCTCCAGGTTCAGTCAAGATACACAACATCCACAACCTCCTCCAGATCCAGTCTAGATACACAACATCCACAGCCTCCTCCAGGTTCAGTCTAGATACACAACATCCACAACCTCCTCCAGGTTCAGTCTAGATACACAACATCCACAGCCTCCTCCAGGTTCAGTCTAGATACACAACATCCACAGCCTCCTCCAGGTCCAGTCTAGATACACAACATCCACAGCCTCCTCCAGGTCCAGTCTAGATACACAACATCCACAGCCTCCTCCAGGTCCAGTATAGATACACAACATCCACAACCTCCTCCAGGTCCAGTCTAGATACACATAATCCACAGCCTCCTCCAGGTCCAGTCTAGATACACAACATCCACATCCTCCTCCAGGTTCAGTCTAGATACACAACATCCACAACCTCCTCCAGGTCCAGTCTAGAAACACAACATCCACAGACTCCTCCAGGTCCAGCCTAGATACAAAACATCCACAGCCTCCTCCAGGTCCAGTCTAGATACACAACATCCACAGCCTCCTCCAGGTCCAACCTAAATACACAACATCCACAGCCTCCTCCAAGTCCAGTCTAGATACACAACATCCACAGCCTCCTCCACGTCCAGTCTAGATACACAACATCCACAGCCTCCTCCAGGTCCAACCTAAATACACAACATCCACAGCCTCCTCCAAGTCCAGTCTAGATACACAACATCCACAGCCTCCTCCACGTCCAGTCTAGATACACAACATCCACAGCCTCCTCCAGGTCCAACCTAAATACACAACATCCACAGCCTCCTCCAAGTCCAGTCTAGATACACAACATCCACAGCCTCCTCCAGGTCCAGTCTAGATACACATCATCCCCAGCCTCCCCCAGGTCCAGTCTAGAGACACAATATCCACAGCCTCCTCCAGGTCCAGTCTAGATACACAACTACACAACCTCCTCCAGGTCCAGTCTAGATACACAACATCCACAGCCTCCTCCAGATCCAGTCTAGATACACAACATCCACAGCCTCCTCCAGATCCAGTCTAGATACACAACATCCACAGCCTCCTCCAGGTCCAGTCTAGATACACAACATCCACAGCCTCCTCCAGGTCCAGTCTAGAGACACAATATCCACAGCCTCCTCCAGGTCCAGTCTAGATACACAACTACACAGCCTCCTCCAGGTCCAGTCTAGATACACAACTACACAGCCTCCCCCAGGTCCAGTCTAGATACACAACTACACAGCCTCCCCCAGGTCCAGTCTAGATACACAACATCCACAGCCTCCTCCAGGTCCAGTCTAGATGCACAACTACACAGCCTCCCCCAGGTCCAGTCTAGATACACAACATCCACAGCCTCCTCCAGGTCAAGTCTAGATACACAACATCTACAGCCTCCTCCAGGTCCAGACTAGATACAGAACATCCGCAGCCTCCTCCAGTTCCAGTCTAGATACACATAATCCACAGCCTCCTCCAGGTCCAGTCTAGAGACACAATATCCACAACCTCCTCCAGGTCCAGTCTAGATACACAACATCCACAGCCTCCTCCAGGTCCAGTCTAGATGCACAACTACACAGCCTCCTCCAGGTCCAGTCTTGATACACAACATCCGCAGCCTCCTCCAGGTCCACTCTAGATACACAACATCCACAGCCTCCTCCAGGTCCAGTCTAGATACACATCATCCACAGCCTCTTCCAGGTCCAGTCTAGATACACATCATCCACAGCCTCCTCCATGTCCAGACTAGAGACACAATGGGGGTCATTTACTAAGGGCCCGATTCGCGTTTTCCCGACGTGTTACCCGAATATTTCCGATTTGCGCCGATTGTACCTGAATTGCCCGGGTTTTTGGCGCACGCGATCGGATTGTGGCGCATCGGCGCCGGCATGCGCGCGACGGAAATCGGGGGGCGTGGCCGAACGAAAACCCGACGTATTCGGAAAAACCGCCGCATTTAAAAACCGAAAAAGTGTCGCTCGGGAAGCGCTTACCTTCACCTGGTCCGAGGTGGTGCATTCCGGCGCGTTGAGATGATTTTCAGCGCAGCAGCGCCACCTGGTGGACGGCGGAGGAACTACCTTCACAAATCCCGGCCGGACCCGAATCCTGTGCAGAGAATGCGCCGCTGGATCGCGAATGGGCCGGGTAAGTAAATGTGCCCCAATATCCTCCTCCATGTCCAGTCTAGATACACAACATCCACAGCCTCCTCCAGCTCCAGTCTAGATACACAACATCCACAGCCTCCTCCAGCTCCAGTCTAGATACACATCATCCCCAGCCTCCTCCAGGTCCAGTCTAGATACACAACATCCACAGCCTCCTCCAGGTCCAGTCTAGATACACAACATCCACAGCCTCCTCCAGATCCAGTCTAGATACACAACATCTACAGTCTCCTCCAGCTCCAGTCTAGATACAAAACATCCACAGCCTCCTCCAGGTCCAGTCTAGATAGACAGCATCCACAGCCTCCTCCAGGTCCAGTCTACATACACAACTATCACATCCTCCTCCAGGTCCAGTCTAGATACACAACATCCACAGCCTCCTCCAGGTCCATTCTAGATACACAACTATAAAACCTCCTCCAAGTCCATTCTAGATACACAACATCAACAGCCTCCTCCAGTTCCAGTCTAAATACATAACAGTATACTATGAGTGTAGTGCTGTATACTATAGGTGTAGTGCTGTATACTATTGGGCAGTGCTGTATACTATGGGCGCAGTGCTGTATACTATGGGGGCAGTGCTGTATACTATGGGGGCAGTGCTGTGTACTATGGGGGCAGTGCTGTGTACTATGGGGGCAGTGCTGTGTACTATGGGGACAGTGCTGTGTACTATGGGGGCAGTGCTGTGTACTATGGGTGCAGTGCTGTATACTATGGGTGCAGTGCTGTGTGCTATGGGGGCAGTGCTGTGTACTATGGGTGCAGTGCTGTGTACTATGGGGGTAGTGCTGTGTACTATGGGGGCAGTGCTGTGTACTATGGGGGCAGTGCTGTGTACTATGGGTGCAGTGCTGTATACTATGGGTGCAGTGCTGTGTACTATGGGTGCAGTGCTGTGTACTATGGGTGCAGTGCTGTGTACTATGGGTGCAGTGCTGTGTAGTATGGGTGTAGTGCTGTGTACTATGGGGGCAGTGCTGTGTACTATGGGTGCAGTGCTGTGTACTATGGGTGCAGTACTGTGTACTATGGGTGCAGTGCTACATACTATGGGTGCGGTGCTGTATACTATGGGTGCAGTGCTGTGTAGTATGGGTGTAGTGCTGTGTACTATGGGTGCAGTGCTGTATACTATGGGGGCAGTGCTGTGTACTATGGGTGCGGTGCTGTATACTATGGGTGCAGTGCTGTGTAGTATGGAGGCAGTGCTGTGTACCATGGGTGCAGTGCTGTATACTATGGGGGCAGTGCTGTGTACTATGGGGGCAGTGCTGTGTACTATGGGGGCAGTGCTGTGTACTATGGGGGCAGTGCTGTGTACTATGGGGGCAGTGCTGCATACTATGGGGGCAGTGCTGTGTACTATGGGGGCAGTGCTGTGTAGTATGGGTGCAGTGCTGTGTACTATGGGGGCAGTGCTGTGTACTATGGGGGCAGTGCTGTGTACTATGGGGGCAGTGCTGTGTACTATGGGGGCAGTGCTGTGTACTATGGGGGCAGTGCTGTGTACTATGGGGGCAGTGCTGCATACTATGGGGGTAGTGCTGTGTACTATGGGTGCAGTGCTATGTACTATGGGTGCAGTGCTGTGTACTATGGGTGCAGTGCTGTGTAGTATGGGTGCGGTGCTGTGTAGTATGGGTGCGGTGCTGTGTACTATGGGTGCTATACTCTATATACATCACTAGGGGTCAGTCTTCCTCTCCGTCTTCTCTCAGAAGTGAAAGTAAAACTTGTGAGGATGAGACTCAGCAGCCGCGGCCATTACAGAACAGGGTGGAGGTCGTATCCCGGATCACAGGACATGAAGAGCCCCCCATATCCCCTCTACCTACTGCTCCTGTCACTCAGCACCGCAGGTAAGTGTCCCCTGTGTATGTCATATGGTTTAGCAATGCTACTGAGGCCAGAGATGTGATTCGTGGTGGTTATGCACTTTGGTAAATTTGTAAAATATGTGGAGAGATTATTCACGACTTCTATAACAGAAAAATGCAAAACCAGCGAATGCATTTACTTCCCTCTTTACCCCATCTCCACCCCAAGGGGTCGCAGCTGGCGGGATAGTGCACGAGTTATGGATGATACATGTTGAAGGGTCAGGAGGGGCCGGGATGTCTGCAGTGTAATAATATCACGTGTTATGGATGATACATGGTACAGGGTCAGGAGGGGCCGGGATGTCTGCAGTGTAATAATATCACGTGTTATGGATGATACATGGTGCAGGGTCAGGAGGGGCCGGGATGTCTGCAGTATAATAATATCACATGTTATGGATGATACATGGTACAGGGTCAGGAGGGGCCGGGATGTCTGCAGTGTAATAATATCACATGTTATGGATGATACATGGTACAGGGTCAGGAGGGGCCGGGATGTCTGCAGTATAATATTATCACATGTTATGGATGATACATGGTACAGGGTCAGGAGGGGCCGGGATGTCTGCAGTGTAATAATATCACATGTTATGGATGATACATGGTACAGGGTCAGGAGGGGCCGGGATGTCTGCAGTGTAATAATATCACATGTTATGGATGATACATGGTGCAGGGTCAGGAGGGGCCGGGATGTCTGCAGTGTAATAATATCACATGTTATGGATGATACATGGTACAGGGTCAGGAGGGGCCGGGATATCTGCAGTGTAATAATATCACCTGTTATGGATGATACATGGTACAGGGACAGGAGGGGGCCGGGATGTCTGCAGTGTAATAATATCACATGTTATGGATGATACATGGTACAGGGACAGGAGGGGGCCGGGATGTCTGCAGTGTAATAATATCACATGTTATGGATGATACATGGTACAGGGACAGGAGGGGGCCTGGATGTCTGCAGTGTAATAATATCACATGTTATGGATGATACATGGTACAGGGTCAGGAGGGGCCGGAATGTCTGCAGTTTAATAATATCACATGTTATGAATGATACATGGTACAGGGTCAGGAGGGGCTGGGATGTCTGCAGTGTAATAATATCACATGTTATGGATGATACATGGTACAGGGTCAGGAGGGGCCGGGATGTCTGCAGTGTAATAATATCACATGTTATGGATGATACATGGTACAGGGACAGGAGGGGGCCGGGATGTCTGCAGTGTAATAATATCACATGTTATGGATGATACATGGTACAGGGTCAGGAGGGGCCGGGATGACTGCAGTGGAATAATATCACATGTTATGGATGATACATGGTACAGGGTCAGGAGGGGCCGGGATGTCTGCAGTGTAATAATATCACATGTTATGGATGATACATGTTACAGAGTCAGGAGGGGCCGGGATGTCTGCATTGTAATAATATCACATGTTATGGATGATACATGGTACGGGGTCAGGAGGGGCCGGGATGTCTGCAGTGTAATAATAGCACATGTTATGGATGATACATGGTACAGGGTCAGGAGGGGCCAGGATGTCTGCAGTGTAATAATATCACATGTTATGGATGATACATGGTGCAGGGTCAGGAGGGGCTGGGATGTCTGCAGTGTAATAATATCACATGTTATGGATGATACGTGGTACAGGGTCAGGAGGGGGCGGGATGTCTGCAGTGTAATAATATCACATGTTATGGATGATACATGGTACAGGGTCAGGAGGGGCAGGGATGTCTGCAGTGTAATAATATCACATGTTATGGATGATACATGGTACAGGGTCAGGAGGGGCCAGGATGTCTGCAGTGTAATAATATCACATGTTATGGATGATACATGGTACAGGGTCAGGAGGGGCCGGGATGTCTGCAGTGTAATAATATCACATGTTATGGATGATACATGGTGCAGGGTCAGGAGGGGCCGGGCTGTATGCAGTGTAATAATATCACATGTTATGGATGATACATGGTACAGGATCAGGAGGGGCCGGGATGTCTGCAGTGTAATAATATCACATGTTATGGATGATACATGGTACAGGGTCAGGAGGGGCAGGGATGTCTGCTGTGTAATAATTATCACATGTTATGTATGATACATGGTACAGGGTCAGGAGGGGCCGGGATGTCTGCTGTGTAATAATATCACATGTTATGGATGATACATGGTACAGGGTCAGGAGGGGCTGGGATGTCTGCAGTGTAATATTATCACATGTTATGGATGATACATGGTACAGGGTCAAGAGGGGTCAGGATGTCTGCAGTGAAATAATATCACATGTTATGGATGATACATGGTGCAGGGTCAAGAGGGGCTGGGATGTCTGCAGTGTAATAATATCACATGTTATGGATGATACATGGTACAGGGTCAGGAGGGGCCAGGATGTCTGCAGTGTAATAATATCACATGTAATGGATGATACATGGTACAGGGTCAGGAGGGGCCGGGATGTCTGCAGTGTAATAATATCACATGTTATGGATGATACTTGTTGCAGGGTCAGGAGGGGCTGGGATGTCTGCAGTGTAATAATATCACATGTTATAGATGATACATGGTACTGGATCAGGAGGAGCCAAGATGTCTGCAGTGTAAAGATATCACATGTCACATGGATGATACATGTTGCAGGGTCAGGAGGGGTCGGGATGTCTGCAGAATAATAATATCACGTTATGGATGATACATAGTACAGGGTCAGGAGGGGCTGGGATGTCTGCAGTGTAATAATATCACATGTTATAGATGATACATGGTACAGGGTCAGGAGGAGCCAAGATGTCTGCAGTGTAAAGATATCACATGTTATGGATGATACATGGTGCAGGGTCAGGAGGGGCTGGGATCTCTGCAGTGTAATAATATCACATGTTATGGATGATACATGATACAGGGTCAGGAAGGGCCGGGATGTCTGCAGTGTAATAATATCACATGTTATGGATGATACTTGTTGCAGGGTCAGGAGGGGCTGGGATGTCTGTAGTGTAATAATATCACATGTTATGGATGATACATGGTGCAGGGTCAGGTGGAGCCAAGATGTCTGCAGTGTAAAGATATCACATGTTATGGATGATACATGGTGCAGGGTCAGGAGGGGCTGGGATGTCTGCAGTGTAATAATATCACATGTTATGGATGATACATGGTACAGGGTCAGGAGGGGCCGGGATATCTGCAGTGTAATAATATCACATGTTATGGATGATACATGATACAGGGTCAGGAAGGGCCGGGATGTCTGCAGTGTAATAATATCACATGTTATGGATGATACTTGTTGCAGGGTCAGGAGGGGCTGGGATGTCTGTAGTGTAATAATATCACATGTTATGGATGATACATGGTGCAGGGTCAGGAGGAGCCGGGATGTCTGCAGTGTAATAATATCACATGTTATGGATGATACATGGTGCAGGGTCAGGAGGGGCTGGGATGTCTGCAGTGTAATAATATCACATGTTATGGATGATACATGGTACAGGGTCAGGAGGGGCCGGGATGTCTGCAGTGTAATAAAATCACATGTTATGGATGATACATGGTACAGGGTCAGGAGGGGCTGGGATGTCTGCAGTGTAATAATATCACATGTTATGGATGATACATGGTACAGGGTCAGGAGGGGCCGGGATGTCTGCAGTGTAATAATATCACATGTTATGGATGATACTTGTTGCAGGGTCAGGAGGGGCTGGGATGTCTGCAGTGTAATAATATCACATGTTATAGATGATACATGGTACAGGGTCAGGAGGGGCTGGGATGTCTGCAGTGGAAAGATATCACATGTTATAGATGATACATGTTGCAGGGTGAGGAGGGGTCGGATGTCTGCAGTATAATAATATCACGTTATGGTACAGGGTCAGGAGGGGCTGGGATGTCTGCAGTGTAATAATATCACATGTTATAGATGATACATGGTACAGGGTCAGGAGGAGCCAAGATGTCTGCAGTGTAAAGATATCACATGTTATGGATGATACATGGTGCAGGGTCAGGAGGGGCTGGGATATCTGCAGTGTAATAATATCACGTTATGGATGATACATGGTACAGGGTCAGGAGGGGCCGGGATATCTGCAGTGTAATAATATCACATGTTATGGATGATACATGATACAGGGTCAGGAAGGGCCGGGATGTCTGCAGTGTAATAATATCACATGTTATGGATGATACTTGTTGCAGGGTCAGGAGGGGCCGGGATGTCTGCAGTGTAAAGATATCACATGTTATGGATGATACATGTTGCAGGGTCAGAAGGGGTCGGGATGTCTGCAGTATAATAATATCACGTTATGGATGATACATAGTACAGGGTCAGGAGGGGCCGGGATGTCTGTAGTGTAATAATATCACATGTTATTAATGATACATGGTGCAGGGTCAAGAGGGATTGGGATGTCTGTAGTGTAATAATATCACATGTTATGGATGATACATGGTGCAGGGTCAGGAGGGGCCGGGATGTCTGCAGTGTAATAATATCACATGTTATGGATGATACATGGTACAGGGTCAGGAGGGGCCTGGATGTCTGCAGTGTAATAATATCACATGTTATGGATGATACATGGTACAGGGTCAGGAGGGGACGGGTCGTCTGCAGTGTAATAATATCACATGTTATGGATGATACATGGTACAGGGTCAGGAGGGGCCGGGATGTCTGCAGTGTAATAATATCACATGTTATGGATGATACATGGTACAGGGTCAGGAGGGGCCGGGATATCTGCAGTGTAATAATATCACATGTTATGGATGATACATGGTACAGGGTCAGGAGGGGCCGGGATATCTGCAGTGTAATAATATCACATGTTATGGATGATACATGATACAGGGTCAGGAAGGGCCGGGATGTCTGCAGTGTAATAATATCACATGTTATAGATGATACATGGTACTGGATCAGGAGCCAAGATGTCTGCAGTGTAAAGATATCACATGTTATGGATGATACATGTTGCAGGGTCAGGAGGGGTCGGGATGTCTGCAGTATAATAATATCACGTTATGGATGATACATAGTACAGGGTCAGGAGGGGCCAGGATGCCTGTAGTGTAATAATATCACATGTTATTGATGATACATGGTGCAGGGTCAAGAGGGATTGGGATGTCTGTAGTGTAATAATATCACATGTTATGGATGATACATGGTGCAGGGTCAGGAGGGGCCGGGATGTCTGCAGTATAATAATATCACATGTTATGGATGATACATGGTACAGGGTCAGGAGGGGCCGGGATGTCTGCAGTGTAATAATATCACATGTTATGGATGATACATGGTACAGGGTCAGGAGGGGACAGGTCGTCTGCAGTGTAATAATATCACATGTTATGGATGATACATGGTACAGGGTCAGGAGGGGCTGGGATGTCTGCAGTGTAATAATATCACATGTTATGGATGATACATGGTACAGGGTCAGGAGGGGCCGGGATATCTGCAGTGTAATAATATCACATGTTATGGATGATACATGATACAGGGTCAGGAAGGGCCGGGATGTCTGCAGTTTAATAATATCACATGTTATGGATGATACATGGTGCAGGGTCAGGAGGGGCCGGGATGTCTGCAGTGTAATAATATCACATATTATGGATGATACATGGTACAGGGTCAGGAGGGGCCGGGATGTCTGCAGTGTAATAATATCACATGTTATGGATGATACATGGTACAGGGTCAGAAGGGGACGGGTCGTCTGCAGTGTAATAATATCACATGTTATGGATGATACATGGTACAGGGTCAGGAAGGGCCGGACTATATACTTTGTAATAATATCAAATGTTATAGATGATATATGGTACAGGGTCAGGAGGGGCTGGGATGTCTGCAGTGTAATAATATCACATGTTATAGATGATACATGGTACAGGGTCAGGAGGGGCCGGGATGTCTGCAGTGTAATAATATCACATGTTATGGATGATACATGGTACAGGGTCAGGAGGGGCTGGGTCGTCTGCAGTGTAATAATATCACAAGTTATGGATGATACATGGTACAGGGTCAGGAAGGGCCGGACTATATTCTGTGTAATAATATCAAATGTTATAGATGATACATGGTACAGGGTCAGGAGGGGCTTGGATGTCTGCAGTGTAATAATATCACGTTATGGATGATACATGGTACAGGGTAAGGAGGCGCCGGGATGTCTGCAGTGTAATAATATCACATGTTATGGGTGATACATGGTACAGGGTCAGGATGGGCAGTGATGTCTGCAGTGTAATAATATCACATGTTATTGATGATACATAGTACAGGGTCAGGAGGGGCTGGGATGTCTGCAGTGTAATAATATCACATGTTATGGATGATATATGGTACAGGGTCAGGAGGGGCGGGATGTCTGCAGTGTAATAATATCACATGCTATGGATGATACATGGTACAGGGTCAGGAGGGGCCGGGATGTCTGCAGTGTAATAATATCACATGCTATGGATGATACATGGTACAGGGTCAGGAGGGGCCGGGATGTCTGCAGTGTAATAATATCACATGTTATGGATGATACATGGTACAGGGTCAGGAGGGGCCGGAATGTCTGCAGTGTAATAATATCACATGTTATGGATGATACATGGTACAGGGTCAGGAGGGGCCGGGATGTCTGCAGTGTAATAACATCACATGTTATGGATGATACATGGTACAGGGTCAGGAGGGGCCGGGATGTCTGCAGTGTAATAATATCACATGTTATGGATGATACATGGTACAGGGTCAGGAGGGGACGGGTCGTCTGCAGTGTAATAATATCACAAGTTATGGATGATACATGGTACAGAGTCAGGAAGGGCCGGACTATATTCTGTGTAATAATATCAAATGTTATAGATGATACATGGTACAGGGTCAGGAGCGGCTGGCATGTCTGAAGTGTAATAATATCACATGTTATGGATGACACATGGTACAGGGTCAGGAGGGGCAAGGATGTCTGCAGTGTAATATCACATGTTATGGATGATACATAGTACAGGGTCAGGAGGGGTCAGGATGTCTGCAGTGTAATAATATCAAGTTATGGATGATACATGGTACAGGGTAAGGAGGCGCCGGGATGTCTGCAGTGTAATAATATCACATGTTATGGATGATACATAGTACAGGGTCAGGAGGGGCTGGGATGTCTGCAGTGTAACAATATCACATGTTATGGATGATACATGGAACAGGGTAAGGAGGGGCCGGGATGTCTGCAGTGTAATAACATCACATGTTATGGATGATACATGGTACAGGGTCAGGAGGGGCGGGATGTCCGCAGTGTAATAATATCACATGCTATGGATGATACATGGTACACGGTCAGGAGGGGCAGGGATGTCTGCAGTGTAATAATATCACATGTTATCGATGATGTATGGTACAGGGTCAGGAGGGGCCAGGATGTCTGCAGTGTAATAATATCACATGCTATGGATGATACATGGTACAGGGTCAGGAGGGGCAGGGATGTCTGCAGTGTAATAATATCACATGCTATGGATGATACATGGTACAGGGTCAGGAGGGGCAGGGATGTCTGCAGTGTAATAATATCACATGTTATCGATGATGTATGGTACAGGGTCAGGAGGGGCAGGGATGTCTGCAGTGTAATAATATCACATGTTATGGATGATACATGGTGCAGGGTCAGGAGGGGCCGGGCTGTATGCAGTGTAATAATATCACATGTTATGGATGATACATGGTACAGGATCAGGAGGGGCCGGGATGTCTGCAGTGTAATAATATCACATGTTATGGATGATACATGGTACAGGGTCAGGAGGGGCAGGGATGTCTGCTGTGTAATAATTATCACATGTTATGGATGATACATGGTACAGGGTCAGGAGGGGCCGGGATGTCTGCTGTGTAATAATATCACATGTTATGGATGATACATGGTACAGGGTCAGGAGGGGCTGGGATGTCTGCAGTGTAATATTATCACATGTTATGGATGATACATGGTACAGGGTCAAGAGGGGTCAGGATGTCTGCAGTGAAATAATATCACATGTTATGGATGATACATGGTGCAGGGTCAAGAGGGGCTGGGATGTCTGCAGTGTAATAATATCACATGTTATGGATGATACATGGTACAGGGTCAGGAGGGGCCAGGATGTCTGCAGTGTAATAATATCACATGTAATGGATGATACATGGTACAGGGTCAGGAGGGGCCGGGATGTCTGCAGTGTAATAATATCACATGTTATGGATGATACTTGTTGCAGGGTCAGGAGGGGCTGGGATGTCTGCAGTGTAATAATATCACATGTTATAGATGATACATGGTACTGGATCAGGAGGAGCCAAGATGTCTGCAGTGTAAAGATATCACATGTCACATGGATGATACATGTTGCAGGGTCAGGAGGGGTCGGGATGTCTGCAGAATAATAATATCACGTTATGGATGATACATAGTACAGGGTCAGGAGGGGCTGGGATGTCTGCAGTGTAATAATATCACATGTTATAGATGATACATGGTACAGGGTCAGGAGGAGCCAAGATGTCTGCAGTGTAAAGATATCACATGTTATGGATGATACATGGTGCAGGGTCAGGAGGGGCTGGGATCTCTGCAGTGTAATAATATCACATGTTATGGATGATACATGATACAGGGTCAGGAAGGGTCGGGATGTCTGCAGTGTAATAATATCACATGTTATGGATGATACTTGTTGCAGGGTCAGGAGGGGCTGGGATGTCTGTAGTGTAATAATATCACATGTTATGGATGATACATGGTGCAGGGTCAGGAGGAGCCAAGATGTCTGCAGTGTAAAGATATCACATGTTATGGATGATACATGGTGCAGGGTCAGGAGGGGCTGGGATGTCTGCAGTGTAATAATATCACATGTTATGGATGATACATGGTACAGGGTCAGGAGGGGCCGGGATATCTGCAGTGTAATAATATCACATGTTATGGATGATACATGATACAGGGTCAGGAAGGGCCGGGATGTCTGCAGTGTAATAATATCACATGTTATGGATGATACTTGTTGCAGGGTCAGGAGGGGCTGGGATGTCTGTAGTGTTATAATATCACATGTTATGGATGATACATGGTGCAGGGTCAGGAGGAGCCGGGATGTCTGCAGTGTAATAATATCACATGTTATGGATGATACATGGTGCAGGGTCAGGAGGGGCTGGGATGTCTGCAGTGTAATAATATCACATGTTATGGATGATACATGGTACAGGGTCAGGAGGGGCCGGGATGTCTGCAGTGTAATAAAATCACATGTTATGGATGATACATAGTACAGGGTCAGGAGGGGCTGGGATGTCTGCAGTGTAATAATATCACATGTTATGGATGATACATGGTACAGGGTCAGGAGGGGCCGGGATGTCTGCAGTGTAATAATATCACATGTTATGGATGATACTTGTTGCAGGGTCAGGAGGGGCTGGGATGTCTGCAGTGTAATAATATCACATGTTATAGATGATACATGGTACAGGGTCAGGAGGGGCTGGGATGTCTGCAGTGGAAAGATATCACATGTTATGGATGATACATGTTGCAGGGTGAGGAGGGGTCGGATGTCTGCAGTATAATAATATCACGTTATGGTACAGGGTCAGGAGGGGCTGGGATGTCTGCAGTGTAATAATATCACATGTTATAGATGATACATGGTACAGGGTCAGGAGGAGCCAAGATGTCTGCAGTGTAAAGATATCACATGTTATGGATGATACATGGTACAGGGTCAGGAGGGGCCGGGATATCTGCAGTGTAATAATATCACGTTATGGATGATACATGGTACAGGGTCAGGAGGGGCCGGGATATCTGCAGTGTAATAATATCACATGTTATGGATGATACATGATACAGGGTCAGGAAGGGCCGGGATGTCTGCAGTGTAATAATATCACATGTTATGGATGATACTTGTTGCAGGGTCAGGAGGGGCCGGGATGTCTGCAGTGTAAAGATATCACATGTTATGGATGATACATGTTGCAGGGTCAGAAGGGGTCGGGATGTCTGCAGTATAATAATATCACGTTATGGATGATACATAGTACAGGGTCAGGAGGGGCCGGGATGTCTGTAGTGTAATAATATCACATGTTATTAATGATACATGGTGCAGGGTCAAGAGGGATTGGGATGTCTGTAGTGTAATAATATCACATGTTATGGATGATACATGGTGCAGGGTCAGGAGGGGCCTGGATGTCTGCAGTGTAATAATATCACATGTTATGGATGATACATGGTACAGGGTCAGGAGGGGACGGGTCGTCTGCAGTGTAATAATATCACATGTTATGGATGATACATGGTACAGGGTCAGGAGGGGCCGGGATGTCTGCAGTGTAATAATATCACATGTTATGGATGATACATGGTACAGGGTCAGGAGGGGCCGGGATATCTGCAGTGTAATAATATCACATGTTATGGATGATACATGGTACAGGGTCAGGAGGGGCCGGGATATCTGCAGTGTAATAATATCACATGTTATGGATGATACATGATACAGGGTCAGGAAGGGCCGGGATGTCTGCAGTGTAATAATATCACATGTTATAGATGATACATGGTACTGGATCAGGAGCCAAGATGTCTGCAGTGTAAAGATATCACATGTTATGGAAGATACATGTTGCAGGGTCAGGAGGGGTCGGGATGTCTGCAGTATAATAATATCACGTTATGGATGATACATAGTACAGGGTCAGGAGGGGCCAGGATGTCTGTAGTGTAATAATATCACATGTTATTGATGATACATGGTGCAGGGTCAAGAGGGATTGGGATGTCTGTAGTGTAATAATATCACATGTTATGGATGATACATGGTGCAGGGTCAGGAGGGGCCTGGATGTCTGCAGTATAATAATATCACATGTTATGGATGATACATGGTACAGGGTCAGGAGGGGCCGGGATGTCTGCAGTGTAATAATATCACATGTTATGGATGATACATGGTACAGGGTCAGGAGGGGACAGGTCGTCTGCAGTGTAATAATATCACATGTTATGGATGATACATGGTACAGGGTCAGGAGGGGCTGGGATGTCTGCAGTGTAATAATATCACATGTTATGGATGATACATGGTACAGGGTCAGGAGGGGCCGGGATATCTGCAGTGTAATAATATCACATGTTATGGATGATACATGATACAGGGTCAGGAAGGGCCGGGATGTCTGCAGTTTAATAATATCACATGTTATGGATGATACATGGTGCAGGGTCAGGAGGGGCCGGGATGTCTGCAGTGTAATAATATCACATATTATGGATGATACATGGTACAGGGTCAGGAGGGGCCGGGATGTCTGCAGTGTAATAATATCACATGTTATGGATGATACATGGTACAGGGTCAGAAGGGGACGGGTCGTCTGCAGTGTAATAATATCACATGTTATGGATGATACATGGTACAGGGTCAGGAAGGGCCGGACTATATACTTTGTAATAATATCAAATGCTATAGATGATATATGGTACAGGGTCAGGAGGGGCTGGGATGTCTGCAGTGTAATAATATCACATGTTATAGATGATACATGGTACAGGGTCAGGAGGGGCCGGGATGTCTGCAGTGTAATAATATCACATGTTATGGATGATACATGGTACAGGGTCAGGAGGGGCCGGGATGTCTGCAGTGTAATAATATCACATGTTATGGATGATACATGGTACAGGGTCAGGAGGGGCTGGGTCGTCTGCAGTGTAATAATATCACAAGTTATGGATGATACATGGTACAGGGTCAGGAAGGGCCGGACTATATTCTGTGTAATAATATCAAATGTTATAGATGATACATGGTACAGGGTCAGGAGGGGCTTGGATGTCTGCAGTGTAATAATATCACGTTATGGATGATACATGGTACAGGGTAAGGAGGCGCCGGGATGTCTGCAGTGTAATAATATCACATGTTATGGGTGATACATGGTACAGGGTCAGGAGGGGCCGGGATGTCTGCAGTGTAATAATATCACATGTTATGGATGATACATGGTACAGGGTCAGGATGGGCAGTGATGTCTGCAGTGTAATAATATCACATGTTATTGATGATACATAGTACAGGGTCAGGAGGGGCTGGGATGTCTGCAGTGTAATAATATCACATGTTATGGATGATATATGGTACAGGGTCAGGAGGGGCGGGATGTCTGCAGTGTAATAATATCACATGCTATGGATGATACATGGTACAGGGTCAGGAGGGGCAGGGATGTCTGCAGTGTAATAATATCACATGCTATGGATGATACATGGTACAGGGTCAGGAGGGGCCGGGATGTCTGCAGTGTAATAATATCACATGTTATGGATGATACATGGTACAGGGTCAGGAGGGGCCGGAATGTCTGCAGTGTAATAATATCACATGTTATGGATGATACATGGTACAGGGTCAGGAGGGGCCGGGATGTCTGCAGTGTAATAACATCACATGTTATGGATGATACATGGTACAGGGTCAGGAGGGGCCGGGATGTCTGCATTGTAATAATATCACATGTTATGGATGATACATGGTACAGGGTCAGGAGGGGACGGGTCGTCTGCAGTGTAATAATATCACAAGTTATGGATGATACATGGTACAGAGTCAGGAAGGGCCGGACTATATTCTGTGTAATAATATCAAATGTTATAGATGATACATGGTACAGGGTCAGGAGGGGCTGGCATGTCTGAAGTGTAATAATATCACATGTTATGGATGACACATGGTACAGGGTCAGGAGGGGCAAGGATGTCTGCAGTGTAATATCACATGTTATGGATGATACATAGTACAGGGTCAGGAGGGGTCAGGATGTCTGCAGTGTAATAATATCAAGTTATGGATGATACATGGTACAGGGTAAGGAGGCGCCGGGATGTCTGCAGTGTAATAATATCACATGTTATGGATGATACATAGTACAGGGTCAGGAGGGGCTGGGATGTCTGCAGTGTAATAATATCACATGTTATGGATGATACATGGAACAGGGTAAGGAGGGGCCGGGATGTCTGCAGTGTAATAACATCACATGTTATGGATGATACATGGTACAGGGTCAGGAGGGGCGGGATGTTAGCACGAAGCCGGCTGCAAGGATAGGTGCAGTGCGGCCATGACAGGCAGGGATGAGAGGAGAGAAAATGATGGGTGGAGTGGTCTTGGGGGGTGGAGTTTTTTAGTGCTAAGTTGATAGGTGGGTTTAAAATGGGGGGAGGAGATAGTGAGGGGTTTATATAGGAGATTCAGGAAGGGCAGCCATCTTTTGGCTTGAGAAAATTGTCAGAGGAGGTTGTCAGTTGTTTCGCTAGAGGTTAGGGCCTAGTAAGGGGTACGTGAGAAGGGAGGCAGGTTAGGTCTGACAGGGACAAGATTAGGTCAGGTGTATTTTAGGATGGCTGAGGTGGAGGCCTTTTTAGAAAAAATGAGGGAGCAGGCCAGGGAGAAGGGCCCAGAATGGGTGAGGAGCCAGATGTTGGCGATGACCGGGGGCAACATACCTGGGCGCCCGGCGAGTTCCAGAAGATCGCGGCCTCCAGAGCGACTGAGCCCCTCGGTTTCTCCGGTGCGGGGGCAGCGGAAGGCGGGTGCTGCAGCCCGCAGCGGCAGCGGTGATCAGCGGAGGAGGTCTCGGGGCCCGGTGGGAGAAGAGGCGCAGCAAGTTCCGGCCAGCACTGTGGTCCGAGGTAGAGTCCGGGATGCAGCAAGGCCGGCGAAGATGGCGCCGACACGTGGCAGCGCGGTCAAGAGGCGGAGCGGAGGAGGATCCAGGAGAGGGGGCGGAGCAGGAGCGGTGACGCGCGAGGAGGAGGAGATCGATGACGTCGACGATGACGCCGACGAGGAAGAAGAGGAGGAGCCGGTACCGAGAGGTCGGAGGCGGAGTGATCGAGGACTCACCAGGCCAGCGGTGAGTGCCAGGGATTCCAGGGGAGCGCCAGGGGGCAGCGGCGCTGCAAAAAGGCGGCGGGCGGAAGCGGGCAGCGGCCGCAGAGTCCTGGATGGGAAGAGGAGGAGCCAGCTGGGAACCGCGGCTAGGCAGCGTCAGCGGCCCGTGGCGGTGGGGGAGCGTGAGGACAGCTCTCCCACCAGGAGGCAGGGGGCAGGCAGTGGAGCATATAGCTCCAGTCCCGAGGTGCACAGGGCAGGGGCTAGGCGGGCGGCCCAGTCGGAGGCTGCAGGTGTGGTGGCGGGGGGGGGCGGTGCACCCCCTCTAGGAGACAGTGGAGAGCCGGGAATGCATAGTGTGGGCGGGCATAGGGCTGCTGGGGGGTGTCAGCCGAGTTCGGCGGCACTCAGCAGCAGTATGGGGGTTCAGGGGGAGGACCAGTCTGTGGTGCGTGGTGTCTCCTCTGTTCTTTTTCCGTTACAGGCTCGCGGCGGCGCTGAGACGGCTATCTTGGAGACGTTGCGGCAGGCTTTAGGCACGGCCCAGCCAGGACAGGCTCCGGGGATGGCGGTCTCGGCAGGTGTTCTGGCGGAGTCCAGCGCGGCAGGAGTCGCACCGGTGCCATCGCCTGTGGCGGTGGGGATATCGGCCTCGCCAGGAGCTGCGGCAGTTGGACAACAGTCTCTGCCAGGATCCGGGATGGTCGCAGGAGCTTCCAGCTCCTCAGGAGCAGCAGGTGTCTTCAGCGCTGCTCAATCAGGTGGGTCTACAGGCACGCATACACTGGTACAGGGAATTACACAAACAACAGTACGGCAGGGCAGCGAGCTTGTGCTGGGGGGGGCTGATATGTCCTCGGGTGGAGCGCTGCAGGAGATATTACAGGGAGTACAGCGGTTAGTGAAAGTAGTTGAGCAAGTTCAGGGGTCACAGCGGGCTGGGCCGTTAGCGGTATGGACTGGGGGCGTTAGCTCGGGTACGAGTACGGGGACTGGGATGGTTGCGAGGCAAGAACAGGGAGTAACCACCGGTTCGGCAGAGACAGGGGTGCAGACGGAGAAGGAAGATGCGGGTCCTAAGCCGCTGCCAGTGTCGGATGGGGCGAAAGCTAGTCTGTACATTTGTATGAGGGGGCCCTTAGGGGCTCATTTAAAACAAGAGGTTAAGGAAAAGATATGGAAGAAAGAGAATCTGGACATTTTCACGTTGTTGCCTTTGGAGCGCTTTAGTGCTGAAAGGTGGGAAAAGGGAAAGGAGCATAGGAAAGAGGAGGACGAGGAGAGGAGAAGGTTCAGGTTGATTCCTCGTACATTTGGAAACTGGTTAAATGCGTTTGCCATATTAGCAAGCGTGGTGGGCGAGAAGCGCCCTGAATGCTGCTCGGCATTGTGGTGTTACTTTGTGACAGTGTGGGATGCGTATAAAAACTATGGGGGCACGGCATGGTTACAGTACGATGAGCAGTTTCGGCAGCGCATGTCAGTGCAGCCGTCATTAGAATGGGATCACAGGGATATAGATCTGTGGATGCGTTTGATGACGTTGCCCAAGGTTCCAGGGAAGGGGTCGTATTTTGGGGGGGTACAGGTGGCAGGATCGCCTTTTCAGCCAGGGCCCGACGGGGGGAAGCTTGGGAGCCCGTCGGGCGGGGTTAGAAAGGGTGTCTGCTGGCGTTTTAACGAAGGCTCATGTACATGGGGAGTCTCCTGTATCTTCCGACATGAGTGCTCAGGGTGTGGGGGAAGTAATCACCCCTTCTCCAGATGTTTTAAGAGAAGGGGTGCTCAGTTGCAGCGGGCCGGGGAACCCACTCCAGTGCGTCTCGCCGCAATGATGCCGTGGCTAGAGACATACCCAAATAGGGAAAAAGCCTTGCTGTTGAAGGAGGGTTTTAGTGTGGGTTTTCGGATTCCATTTAGAGAGGGATTGGGGGGTTGTTTTGCAAGGAATTTAAAGTCGGTAGCTGAGTTTCCGATGGTAGTTAGGGAAAAGTTGAACAAGGAGGTGGCGTTGGGTAGGATGTTAGGTCCGTTTTCTACACCCCCCGTGGCTGAGTTGAGGGTGTCCCCTCTGGGTTTGGTCCCGAAAAAAGAGGTCGGGAAGTTTAGGCTGATACACCATTTGTCTTACCCAAGAGGGGCGTCAGTTAATGATGACATCGATACTTCCTTGACGTCGGTGTCATACACGTCTTTTGATGCAGCAGTGGCCCTGGTAAGGGAGACCGGGCGGGGAGCTCTTATGGCAAAAGCCGACATTGAGGCTGCATTTCGATTGCTACCGGTTCATCCGGAGTCGATGCATTTGTTGGGGTGTTGTTTCGATGATTGTTATTATGTGGATGCTTGCCTCCCGATGGGATGCTCCATTTCATGTGCATATTTTGAGGCGTTCAGCACTTTTTTGGAGTGGGTCATCCGGGAGCAGGCGGGTTCAAAATCAGTTATTCATTATTTAGACGACTTTCTTTGTGTAGGGGTGGCTGGCGGTTATGGTTGTAGTATATTACTGGCTACCTTGGAGCAGGTTTTCGCAGAGTTTGGGGTGCCGTTGGCGGCGGAAAAAACAGAGGGCCCGGTGACAACATTGTGTTTTCTAGGCATTGAAATAGATTCAGAGAAGATGGAATGTCGCCTGCCAGAGGCTAAGTTGGAGGACCTTCGTTTGGGGGTGCAGGAGGCGTTAGTGAAGAAAAAACTTACATTGCGACAGCTGCAATCATTGTTGGGCAAGCTGAATTTTGCTTGCCGCATTATGCCAATGGGGAGGGTGTTTTGTAGACGTCTTGCACAGGCAACAGCAGGGGTGCGTAGGCCGGACCATTTTATCAGACTGCAAAGTGGACATAGGGCGGATTTGGTGGTGTGGGACAGTTTCTTGGCGAAGTACAATGGTCGGACATTGTGGATGTCCGCACCAGTCTCTAACTTGGAGTTGCACCTATACACGGATGCAGCGGGAGCCGTGGGTTATGGGGCTTTCTTTGACGGAGAATGGTGTGCTGGGCAGTGGCCCAGGCAGTGGGTGGAGAAGGGCCTGACGGCTAATCTGTGCTTGTTGGAGCTGTTCCCGATTGTTATGGCAGTAGAGCTGTGGGGGTGTCAGCTAGCGGACAAGTGTGTAGTGTTTCATTGCGATAACATGTCAGTAGTGCAGGTAATCAATCAGCAGACGGCATCTTCTCCTGAAGTGATTGTCTTGCTGCGACACTTAGTGTTGCGCTGCCTGGATTGGAATGTGATGTTTCGGGCGGTTCACGTTCCAGGAGTGGATAACACTATAGCGGACGCTTTATCTCGCCTACAGCTGGAAAAATTCAGGGAACTGGTGCCGGGGGCGGCGAAGGAGCCGAAGTTGTGCCCGGACGCGGTTTGGGAGTTGGTAATTTAAAGATTTTGTATTGGATTCAGAGATCGTTGGCGCCGTCCACATGGTCGGCATATCAGAAGGTATGGAAGGAGTGGTTTCTTTTTCAGGATGACTGGTGTGCTGGAGGGTTGCCTTGGGTCAGAGGGGAGGCAGTGATTTGTTACATTTCAGAGTTGTTAGAGAAGGGAGTGTCCAGGGCTGGGGTTCAGAAGTCATTGGCTGCTCTATCATTTCTGTTTAAACTTTGTGGAGGGGTGGATGATACGCAGTCATTCATTGTCAGGCAGGCGGTTAAAGGGTACGTCAAGCAGGGTGGTCCCCCTGATGGCAGGAGGCCGGTGTCATTTAATTTATTGCACGAACTGTTGGGGATGTTGCCGGCGGTGTGTGTGTCTGAATATGAGCGGGTTTTGTTTTGCGTGGTTTTTTCTTGGGCATTTTTTGGGGCTTTTCGGGTGGGGGAGTTGGTTAGTCCCAGAAAAAGTTCCCCGGGAGGGATACAGGTGCGCCATGTAGTAATGGGGATGGATGAGGTGCGGATTACTTTGGTGGGGTCAAAGACTGATAAGTTGGGTAAGGGTTTTTTGGTTTCATTGCGCAGATTGGAGGGTCAGTTGGTGTGCCCGGTGGCGAAATATGAGGCTTTTGTGCGGGTGCGTGGGGGAGCGGCCGGCTCCTTGTTTATTCATGCTGATGGGTCACCATTGACTAGATATCAGTTTGTAGCGGTATTTCGGGCATGCATAAGGAGGTTGGGGTTAAGAGAAGGGGAATATTGTTCACATTCCTTCCGTATAGGCGCAGCTACGGAGGCGGCTAGATGGGGTATGTCGGAAAACGAAGTAAAGCGCATTGGCAGGTGGGAGTCGCGGCGCTTCCGGTCATATGTGCGTATGCATAGAGTGGAGCGTTAAGGGGTAGGCAGTGTGGGAGTAGAGAGAGGCAGGGGCGTCTATCGGGATGGGATTGGGGTTATTGTGTTTAATTCGTTTGTTCATTACGGATAGGTTCACGCAAGTGTGTGGTGTGGATGTTTGGCCATTCCTTCATCTATTGGGCGGAGAAGCGAGCGCAGCTGCGCTTAGGTGGTAGGTCATTGGGGCTGGATGAGGATATGGTAAGTGTACGATGGTTTGGCTTTAGGGGATTGTGCTGGGACAAGGTAAAGTTCCGTTTAGAAGGGGCGTTTAAAAAATGGGGAGTGCCAGATGTACTGGTGTTGCATGTGGGGGGCAACGATGTTGGCAGTTTTCCAATGCGGCCATTGATTAAGACGATAAAAAGGGATTTGTTATGGATGTTGGACGAGCATGCGGAATGTCTGTTGGTGTGGTCTGAGATGGTCCGCAGATTGAGGTGGAGGGGGGCGGTGTCAGTGCCAGCTCTGAACCGTACACGGAAGAAGATCAATAAAAGTGTGTCAAAGTTCGTGCGCCTGAATGGAGGTTTAGTGGTGCGGCATGAATTGCTGGAGGAGGAAGTGAGTTATACGGGCCCGGATGGGGTGCATTTGACAGATTTGGGACTGGATGTGTTCAATTACGGTTTGGCTGAAGCGGCTGGCTTTGCTGTGCGGGTGTGGAGGGGCATGCCGGCTTAAGGGGTCAAGCCGCCATGCGGTGGCGGGGGCGGGGTTCTTGGCAACAGCTAATTCAACTGGTAAAGTGGATAAGAAGTTGAGGAAAAGATGGTGTGGTTATTTTAAGTCCGGAAGTTAAGATGATTTATGCCAGGATCCTGCATGGGGGTGGCCTCCCCTTTTAGGACCTGGTTGGTTTTATTAAGTTTGATGGTTAGTCACCTCTGCTCACGCCACTTGCTAGGAGGTTGGCGGCTAGTGGTTTTGGTAGTTGTGACATTGCACGCCGAGCGTGCTTTCTGAGCATATATATATAATGGTATATAAAGGCACCGGACGAAGATGATTATGGAAATATTGGTGGCAATTTTTGGAAGCTGTTGTCAAGGACTCTGCTCACCCATCATTTTAATTTGAAAAGAATTGTTATATTTTTTGTGTTTTAACAAAGTTTGTTTCTTACAGATTGTAAACATTTTCAATAAAGGCTGTGACCAATCACCTTCCAATTCAAAAGTTGTATGTATGTTTATTTAGTTAGAAGGGGTTGGTCAGGCAGAATTATTTTACTTTCCTTCCATCTCTAATCGTACCGAGTCAGCAATTGCCTGGGTCATGTTAGCACGAAGCCGGCTGCAAGGATAGGTGCAGTGCGGCCATGACAGGCAGGGATGAGAGGAGAGAAAATGATGGGTGGAGTGGTCTTGGGGGGTGGAGTTTTTTAGTGCTAAGTTGATAGGTGGGTTTAAAATGGGGGGAGGAGATAGTGAGGGGTTTATATAGGAGATTCAGGAAGGGCAGCCATCTTTTGGCTTGAGAAAATTGTCCCACCCACCCTCCCTTAGTTTTTGTTTGTATTAGGGTCATTTATGTGAGTTTGGGAGGCGGGATACAAGTAGTTATATATTCTTTGTATAGGCTGTCAGTGTTAGGTGAGTTAGGATGCGTGGCGGGGGCGGGGTTCTTGGCAACAGCTAATTCAACTGGTAAAGTGGATAAGAAGTTGAGGAAAAGATGGTGTGGTTATTTTAAGTCCGGAAGTTAAGATGATTTATGCCAGGATCCTGCATGGGGGTGGCCTCCCCTTTTAGGACCTGGTTGGTTTTATTAAGTTTGATGGTTAGTCACCTCTGCTCACGCCACTTGCTAGGAGGTTGGCGGCTAGTGGTTTTGGTAGTTGTGACATTGCACGCCGAGCGTGCTTTCTGAGCATATATATATAATGGTATATAAAGGCACCGGACGAAGATGATTATGGAAATATTGGTGGCAATTTTTGGAAGCTGTTGTCAAGGACTCTGCTCACCCATCATTTTAATTTGAAAAGAATTGTTATATTTTTTGTGTTTTAACAAAGTTTGTTTCTTACAGATTGTAAACATTTTCAATAAAGGCTGTGACCAATCACCTTCCAATTCAAAAGTTGTATGTATGTTTATTTAGTTAGAAGGGGTTGGTCAGGCAGAATTATTTTACTTTCCTTCCATCTCTAATCGTACCGAGTCAGCAATTGCCTGGGTCATGTCCGCAGTGTAATAATATCACATGCTATGGATGATACATGGTACACGGTCAGGAGGGGCAGGGATGTCTGCAGTGTAATAATATCACATGTTATCGATGATGTATGGTACAGGGTCAGGAGGGGCCAGGATGTCTGCAGTGTAATAATATCACATGCTATGGATGATACATGGTACAGGGTCAGGAGGGGCAGGGATGTCTGCAGTGTAATAATATCACATGCTATGGATGATACATGGTACAGGGTCAGGAGGGGCAGGGATGTCTGAAGTGTAATAATATCACATGCTATGGATGATACATGGTACAGGGTCAGGAGGGGCAGGGATGTCTGCAGTGTAATAATATCACATGTTATCGATGATGTATGGTACAGGGTCAGGAGGGGCAGGGATGTCTGCAGTGTAATAATATCACATGTTATCGATGATGTATGGTACAGGGTCAGGAGGGGCCAGGATGTCTGCAGTGTAATAATATCACATGCTATGGATGATACATGGTACAGGATCAGGAGGGGCCGGGATGTCTGCAGTGTAATAATATCACATGTTATGGATGATACATGGTACAGGGTCAGGAGGGGCAGGGATGTCTGCTGTGTAATAATTATCACATGTTATGGATGATACATGGTACAGGGTCAGGAGGGGCCGGGATGTCTGCTGTGTAATAATATCACATGTTATGGATGATACATGGTACAGGGTCAGGAGGGGCTGGGATGTCTGCAGTGTAATATTATCACATGTTATGGATGATACATGGTACAGGGTCAAGAGGGGTCAGGATGTCTGCAGTGAAATAATATCACATGTTATGGATGATACATGGTGCAGGGTCAAGAGGGGCTGGGATGTCTGCAGTGTAATAATATCACATGTTATGGATGATACATGGTACAGGGTCAGGAGGGGCCAGGATGTCTGCAGTGTAATAATATCACATGTAATGGATGATACATGGTACAGGGTCAGGAGGGGCCGGGATGTCTGCAGTGTAATAATATCACATGTTATGGATGATACTTGTTGCAGGGTCAGGAGGGGCTGGGATGTCTGCAGTGTAATAATATCACATGTTATAGATGATACATGGTACTGGATCAGGAGGAGCCAAGATGTCTGCAGTGTAAAGATATCACATGTCACATGGATGATACATGTTGCAGGGTCAGGAGGGGTCGGGATGTCTGCAGTATAATAATATCACGTTATGGATGATACATAGTACAGGGTCAGGAGGGGCTGGGATGTCTGCAGTGTAATAATATCACATGTTATAGATGATACATGGTACAGGGTCAGGAGGAGCCAAGATGTCTGCAGTGTAAAGATATCACATGTTATGGATGATACATGGTGCAGGGTCAGGAGGGGTTGGGATCTCTGCAGTGTAATAATATCACATGTTATGGATGATACATGATACAGGGTCAGGAAGGGCCGGGATGTCTGCAGTGTAATAATATCACATGTTATGGATGATACTTGTTGCAGGGTCAGGAGGGGCTGGGATGTCTGTAGTGTAATAATATCACATGTTATGGATGATACATGGTGCAGGGTCAGGAGGAGCCAAGATGTCTGCAGTGTAAAGATATCACATGTTATGGATGATACATGGTGCAGGGTCAGGAGGGGCTGGGATGTCTGCAGTGTAATAATATCACATGTTATGGATGATACATGGTACAGGGTCAGGAGGGGCCGGGATATCTGCAGTGTAATAATATCACATGTTATGGATGATACATGATACAGGGTCAGGAAGGGCCGGGATGTCTGCAGTGTAATAATATCACATGTTATGGATGATACTTGTTGCAGGGTCAGGAGGGGCTGGGATGTCTGTAGTGTAATAATATCACATGTTATGGATGATACATGGTGCAGGGTCAGGAGGAGCCGGGATGTCTGCAGTGTAATAATATCACATGTTATGGATGATACATGGTGCAGGGTCAGGAGGGGCTGGGATGTCTGCAGTGTAATAATATCACATGTTATGGATGATACATGGTACAGGGTCAGGAGGGGCCGGGATGTCTGCAGTGTAATAAAATCACATGTTATGGATGATACATAGTACAGGGTCAGGAGGGGCTGGGATGTCTGCAGTGTAATAATATCACATGTTATGGATGATACATGGTACAGGGTCAGGAGGGGCCGGGATGTCTGCAGTGTAATAATATCACATGTTATGGATGATACTTGTTGCAGGGTCAGGAGGGGCTGGGATGTCTGCAGTGTAATAATATCACATGTTATAGATGATACATGGTACAGGGTCAGGAGGGGCTGGGATGTCTGCAGTGGAAAGATATCACATGTTATGGATGATACATGTTGCAGGGTGAGGAGGGGTCGGATGTCTGCAGTATAATAATATCACGTTATGGTACAGGGTCAGGAGGGGCTGGGATGTCTGCAGTGTAATAATATCACATGTTATAGATGATACATGGTACAGGGTCAGGAGGAGCCAAGATGTCTGCAGTGTAAAGATATCACATGTTATGGATGATACATGGTGCAGGGTCAGGAGGGGCTGGGATATCTGCAGTGTAATAATATCACGTTATGGATGATACATGGTACAGGGTCAGGAGGGGCCGGGATATCTGCAGTGTAATAATATCACATGTTATGGATGATACATGATACAGGGTCAGGAAGGGCCGGGATGTCTGCAGTGTAATAATATCACATGTTATGGATGATACTTGTTGCAGGGTCAGGAGGGGCCGGGATGTCTGCAGTGTAAAGATATCACATGTTATGGATGATACATGTTGCAGGGTCAGAAGGGGTCGGGATGTCTGCAGTATAATAATATCACGTTATGGATGATACATAGTACAGGGTCAGGAGGGGCCGGGATGTCTGTAGTGTAATAATATCACATGTTATTAATGATACTTGGTGCAGGGTCAAGAGGGATTGGGATGTCTGTAGTGTAATAATATCACATGTTATGGATGATACATGGTGCAGGGTCAGGAGGGGCCGGGATGTCTGCAGTGTAATAATATCACATGTTATGGATGATACATGGTACAGGGTCAGGAGGGGCCTGGATGTCTGCAGTGTAATAATATCACATGTTATGGATGATACATGGTACAGGGTCAGGAGGGGACGGGTCGTCTGCAGTGTAATAATATCACATGTTATGGATGATACATGGTACAGGGTCAGGAGGGGCCGGGATGTCTGCAGTGTAATAATATCACATGTTATGGATGATACATGGTACAGGGTCAGGAGGGGCCGGGATATCTGCAGTGTAATAATATCACATGTTATGGATGATACATGGTACAGGGTCAGGAGGGGCCGGGATATCTGCAGTGTAATAATATCACATGTTATGGATGATACATGATACAGGGTCAGGAAGGGCCGGGATGTCTGCAGTGTAATAATATCACATGTTATAGATGATACATGGTACTGGATCAGGAGCCAAGATGTCTGCAGTGTAAAGATATCACATGTTATGGATGATACATGTTGCAGGGTCAGGAGGGGTCGGGATGTCTGCAGTATAATAATATCACGTTATGGATGATACATAGTACAGGGTCAGGAGGGGCCAGGATGTCTGTAGTGTAATAATATCACATGTTATTGATGATACATGGTGCAGGGTCAAGAGGGATTGGGATGTCTGTAGTGTAATAATATCACATGTTATGGATGATACATGGTGCAGGGTCAGGAGGGGCCGGGATGTCTGCAGTATAATAATATCACATGTTATGGATGATACATGGTACAGGGTCAGGAGGGGCCGGGATGTCTGCAGTGTAATAATATCACATGTTATGGATGATACATGGTACAGGGTCAGGAGGGGACAGGTCGTCTGCAGTGTAATAATATCACATGTTATGGATGATACATGGTACAGGGTCAGGAGGGGCTGGGATGTCTGCAGTGTAATAATATCACATGTTATGGATGATACATGGTACAGGGTCAGGAGGGGCCGGGATATCTGCAGTGTAATAATATCACATGTTATGGATGATACATGATACAGGGTCAGGAAGGGCCGGGATGTCTGCAGTTTAATAATATCACATGTTATGGATGATACATGGTGCAGGGTCAGGAGGGGCCGGGATGTCTGCAGTGTAATAATATCACATATTATGGATGATACATGGTACAGGGTCAGGAGGGGCCGGGATGTCTGCAGTGTAATAATATCACATGTTATGGATGATACATGGTACAGGGTCAGAAGGGGACGGGTCGTCTGCAGTGTAATAATATCACATGTTATGGATGATACATGGTACAGGGTCAGGAAGGGCCGGACTATATACTTTGTAATAATATCAAATGTTATAGATGATATATGGTACAGGGTCAGGAGGGGCTGGGATGTCTGCAGTGTAATAATATCACATGTTATAGATGATACATGGTACAGGGTCAGGAGGGGCCGGGATGTCTGCAGTGTAATAATATCACATGTTATGGATGATACATGGTACAGGGTCAGGAGGGGCTGGGTCGTCTGCAGTGTAATAATATCACAAGTTATGGATGATACATGGTACAGGGTCAGGAAGGGCCGGACTATATTCTGTGTAATAATATCAAATGTTATAGATGATACATGGTACAGGGTCAGGAGGGGCTTGGATGTCTGCAGTGTAATAATATCACGTTATGGATGATACATGGTACAGGGTAAGGAGGCGCCGGGATGTCTGCAGTGTAATAATATCACATGTTATGGGTGATACATGGTACAGGGTCAGGATGGGCAGTGATGTCTGCAGTGTAATAATATCACATGTTATTGATGATACATAGTACAGGGTCAGGAGGGGCTGGGATGTCTGCAGTGTAATAATATCACATGTTATGGATGATATATGGTACAGGGTCAGGAGGGGCGGGATGTCTGCAGTGTAATAATATCACATGCTATGGATGATACATGGTACAGGGTCAGGAGGGGCCGGGATGTCTGCAGTGTAATAATATCACATGCTATGGATGATACATGGTACAGGGTCAGGAGGGGCCGGGATGTCTGCAGTGTAATAATATCACATGTTATGGATGATACATGGTACAGGGTCAGGAGGGGCCGGAATGTCTGCAGTGTAATAATATCACATGTTATGGATGATACATGGTACAGGGTCAGGAGGGGCCGGGATGTCTGCAGTGTAATAACATCACATGTTATGGATGATACATGGTACAGGGTCAGGAGGGGCCGGGATGTCTGCAGTGTAATAATATCACATGTTATGGATGATACATGGTACAGGGTCAGGAGGGGACGGGTCGTCTGCAGTGTAATAATATCACAAGTTATGGATGATACATGGTACAGAGTCAGGAAGGGCCGGACTATATTCTGTGTAATAATATCAAATGTTATAGATGATACATGGTACAGGGTCAGGAGCGGCTGGCATGTCTGAAGTGTAATAATATCACATGTTATGGATGACACATGGTACAGGGTCAGGAGGGGCAAGGATGTCTGCAGTGTAATATCACATGTTATGGATGATACATAGTACAGGGTCAGGAGGGGTCAGGATGTCTGCAGTGTAATAATATCAAGTTATGGATGATACATGGTACAGGGTAAGGAGGCGCCGGGATGTCTGCAGTGTAATAATATCACATGTTATGGATGATACATAGTACAGGGTCAGGAGGGGCTGGGATGTCTGCAGTGTAATAATATCACATGTTATGGATGATACATGGAACAGGGTAAGGAGGGGCCGGGATGTCTGCAGTGTAATAACATCACATGTTATGGATGATACATGGTACAGGGTCAGGAGGGGCGGGATGTCCGCAGTGTAATAATATCACATGCTATGGATGATACATGGTACACGGTCAGGAGGGGCAGGGATGTCTGCAGTGTAATAATATCACATGTTATCGATGATGTATGGTACAGGGTCAGGAGGGGCCAGGATGTCTGCAGTGTAATAATATCACATGCTATGGATGATACATGGTACAGGGTCAGGAGGGGCAGGGATGTCTGCAGTGTAATAATATCACATGCTATGGATGATACATGGTACAGGGTCAGGAGGGGCAGGGATGTCTGCAGTGTAATAATATCACATGTTATCGATGATGTATGGTACAGGGTCAGGAGGGGCAGGGATGTCTGCAGTGTAATAATATCACATGTTATGGATGATACATGGTGCAGGGTCAGGAGGGGCCGGGCTGTATGCAGTGTAATAATATCACATGTTATGGATGATACATGGTACAGGATCAGGAGGGGCCGGGATGTCTGCAGTGTAATAATATCACATGTTATGGATGATACATGGTACAGGGTCAGGAGGGGCAGGGATGTCTGCTGTGTAATAATTATCACATGTTATGGATGATACATGGTACAGGGTCAGGAGGGGCCGGGATGTCTGCTGTGTAATAATATCACATGTTATGGATGATACATGGTACAGGGTCAGGAGGGGCTGGGATGTCTGCAGTGTAATATTATCACATGTTATGGATGATACATGGTACAGGGTCAAGAGGGGTCAGGATGTCTGCAGTGAAATAATATCACATGTTATGGATGATACATGGTGCAGGGTCAAGAGGGGCTGGGATGTCTGCAGTGTAATAATATCACATGTTATGGATGATACATGGTACAGGGTCAGGAGGGGCCAGGATGTCTGCAGTGTAATAATATCACATGTAATGGATGATACATGGTACAGGGTCAGGAGGGGCCGGGATGTCTGCAGTGTAATAATATCACATGTTATGGATGATACTTGTTGCAGGGTCAGGAGGGGCTGGGATGTCTGCAGTGTAATAATATCACATGTTATAGATGATACATGGTACTGGATCAGGAGGAGCCAAGATGTCTGCAGTGTAAAGATATCACATGTCACATGGATGATACATGTTGCAGGGTCAGGAGGGGTCGGGATGTCTGCAGAATAATAATATCACGTTATGGATGATACATAGTACAGGGTCAGGAGGGGCTGGGATGTCTGCAGTGTAATAATATCACATGTTATAGATGATACATGGTACAGGGTCAGGAGGAGCCAAGATGTCTGCAGTGTAAAGATATCACATGTTATGGATGATACATGGTGCAGGGTCAGGAGGGGCTGGGATCTCTGCAGTGTAATAATATCACATGTTATGGATGATACATGATACAGGGTCAGGAAGGGTCGGGATGTCTGCAGTGTAATAATATCACATGTTATGGATGATACTTGTTGCAGGGTCAGGAGGGGCTGGGATGTCTGTAGTGTAATAATATCACATGTTATGGATGATACATGGTGCAGGGTCAGGAGGAGCCAAGATGTCTGCAGTGTAAAGATATCACATGTTATGGATGATACATGGTGCAGGGTCAGGAGGGGCTGGGATGTCTGCAGTGTAATAATATCACATGTTATGGATGATACATGGTACAGGGTCAGGAGGGGCCGGGATATCTGCAGTGTAATAATATCACATGTTATGGATGATACATGATACAGGGTCAGGAAGGGCCGGGATGTCTGCAGTGTAATAATATCACATGTTATGGATGATACTTGTTGCAGGGTCAGGAGGGGCTGGGATGTCTGTAGTGTTATAATATCACATGTTATGGATGATACATGGTGCAGGGTCAGGAGGAGCCGGGATGTCTGCAGTGTAATAATATCACATGTTATGGATGATACATGGTGCAGGGTCAGGAGGGGCTGGGATGTCTGCAGTGTAATAATATCACATGTTATGGATGATACATGGTACAGGGTCAGGAGGGGCCGGGATGTCTGCAGTGTAATAAAATCACATGTTATGGATGATACATAGTACAGGGTCAGGAGGGGCTGGGATGTCTGCAGTGTAATAATATCACATGTTATGGATGATACATGGTACAGGGTCAGGAGGGGCCGGGATGTCTGCAGTGTAATAATATCACATGTTATGGATGATACTTGTTGCAGGGTCAGGAGGGGCTGGGATGTCTGCAGTGTAATAATATCACATGTTATAGATGATACATGGTACAGGGTCAGGAGGGGCTGGGATGTCTGCAGTGGAAAGATATCACATGTTATGGATGATACATGTTGCAGGGTGAGGAGGGGTCGGATGTCTGCAGTATAATAATATCACGTTATGGTACAGGGTCAGGAGGGGCTGGGATGTCTGCAGTGTAATAATATCACATGTTATAGATGATACATGGTACAGGGTCAGGAGGAGCCAAGATGTCTGCAGTGTAAAGATATCACATGTTATGGATGATACATGGTACAGGGTCAGGAGGGGCCGGGATATCTGCAGTGTAATAATATCACGTTATGGATGATACATGGTACAGGGTCAGGAGGGGCCGGGATATCTGCAGTGTAATAATATCACATGTTATGGATGATACATGATACAGGGTCAGGAAGGGCCGGGATGTCTGCAGTGTAATAATATCACATGTTATGGATGATACTTGTTGCAGGGTCAGGAGGGGCCGGGATGTCTGCAGTGTAAAGATATCACATGTTATGGATGATACATGTTGCAGGGTCAGAAGGGGTCGGGATGTCTGCAGTATAATAATATCACGTTATGGATGATACATAGTACAGGGTCAGGAGGGGCCGGGATGTCTGTAGTGTAATAATATCACATGTTATTAATGATACATGGTGCAGGGTCAAGAGGGATTGGGATGTCTGTAGTGTAATAATATCACATGTTATGGATGATACATGGTGCAGGGTCAGGAGGGGCCTGGATGTCTGCAGTGTAATAATATCACATGTTATGGATGATACATGGTACAGGGTCAGGAGGGGACGGGTCGTCTGCAGTGTAATAATATCACATGTTATGGATGATACATGGTACAGGGTCAGGAGGGGCCGGGATGTCTGCAGTGTAATAATATCACATGTTATGGATGATACATGGTACAGGGTCAGGAGGGGCCGGGATATCTGCAGTGTAATAATATCACATGTTATGGATGATACATGGTACAGGGTCAGGAGGGGCCGGGATATCTGCAGTGTAATAATATCACATGTTATGGATGATACATGATACAGGGTCAGGAAGGGCCGGGATGTCTGCAGTGTAATAATATCACATGTTATAGATGATACATGGTACTGGATCAGGAGCCAAGATGTCTGCAGTGTAAAGATATCACATGTTATGGAAGATACATGTTGCAGGGTCAGGAGGGGTCGGGATGTCTGCAGTATAATAATATCACGTTATGGATGATACATAGTACAGGGTCAGGAGGGGCCAGGATGTCTGTAGTGTAATAATATCACATGTTATTGATGATACATGGTGCAGGGTCAAGAGGGATTGGGATGTCTGTAGTGTAATAATATCACATGTTATGGATGATACATGGTGCAGGGTCAGGAGGGGCCTGGATGTCTGCAGTATAATAATATCACATGTTATGGATGATACATGGTACAGGGTCAGGAGGGGCCGGGATGTCTGCAGTGTAATAATATCACATGTTATGGATGATACATGGTACAGGGTCAGGAGGGGACAGGTCGTCTGCAGTGTAATAATATCACATGTTATGGATGATACATGGTACAGGGTCAGGAGGGGCTGGGATGTCTGCAGTGTAATAATATCACATGTTATGGATGATACATGGTACAGGGTCAGGAGGGGCCGGGATATCTGCAGTGTAATAATATCACATGTTATGGATGATACATGATACAGGGTCAGGAAGGGCCGGGATGTCTGCAGTTTAATAATATCACATGTTATGGATGATACATGGTGCAGGGTCAGGAGGGGCCGGGATGTCTGCAGTGTAATAATATCACATATTATGGATGATACATGGTACAGGGTCAGGAGGGGCCGGGATGTCTGCAGTGTAATAATATCACATGTTATGGATGATACATGGTACAGGGTCAGAAGGGGACGGGTCGTCTGCAGTGTAATAATATCACATGTTATGGATGATACATGGTACAGGGTCAGGAAGGGCCGGACTATATACTTTGTAATAATATCAAATGCTATAGATGATATATGGTACAGGGTCAGGAGGGGCTGGGATGTCTGCAGTGTAATAATATCACATGTTATAGATGATACATGGTACAGGGTCAGGAGGGGCCGGGATGTCTGCAGTGTAATAATATCACATGTTATGGATGATACATGGTACAGGGTCAGGAGGGGCCGGGATGTCTGCAGTGTAATAATATCACATGTTATGGATGATACATGGTACAGGGTCAGGAGGGGCTCGGTCGTCTGCAGTGTAATAATATCACAAGTTATGGATGATACATGGTACAGGGTCAGGAAGGGCCGGACTATATTCTGTGTAATAATATCAAATGTTATAGATGATACATGGTACAGGGTCAGGAGGGGCTTGGATGTCTGCAGTGTAATAATATCACGTTATGGATGATACATGGTACAGGGTAAGGAGGCGCCGGGATGTCTGCAGTGTAATAATATCACATGTTATGGGTGATACATGGTACAGGGTCAGGAGGGGCCGGGATGTCTGCAGTGTAATAATATCACATGTTATGGATGATACATGGTACAGGGTCAGGATGGGCAGTGATGTCTGCAGTGTAATAATATCACATGTTATTGATGATACATAGTACAGGGTCAGGAGGGGCTGGGATGTCTGCAGTGTAATAATATCACATGTTATGGATGATATATGGTACAGGGTCAGGAGGGGCGGGATGTCTGCAGTGTAATAATATCACATGCTATGGATGATACATGGTACAGGGTCAGGAGGGGCAGGGATGTCTGCAGTGTAATAATATCACATGCTATGGATGATACATGGTACAGGGTCAGGAGGGGCCGGGATGTCTGCAGTGTAATAATATCACATGTTATGGATGATACATGGTACAGGGTCAGGAGGGGCCGGAATGTCTGCAGTGTAATAATATCACATGTTATGGATGATACATGGTACAGGGTCAGGAGGGGCCGGGATGTCTGCAGTGTAATAACATCACATGTTATGGATGATACATGGTACAGGGTCAGGAGGGGCCGGGATGTCTGCATTGTAATAATATCACATGTTATGGATGATACATGGTACAGGGTCAGGAGGGGACGGGTCGTCTGCAGTGTAATAATATCACAAGTTATGGATGATACATGGTACAGAGTCAGGAAGGGCCGGACTATATTCTGTGTAATAATATCAAATGTTATAGATGATACATGGTACAGGGTCAGGAGGGGCTGGCATGTCTGAAGTGTAATAATATCACATAATATGGATGACACATGGTACAGGGTCAGGAGGGGCAAGGATGTCTGCAGTGTAATATCACATGTTATGGATGATACATAGTACAGGGTCAGGAGGGGTCAGGATGTCTGCAGTGTAATAATATCAAGTTATGGATGATACATGGTACAGGGTAAGGAGGCGCCGGGATGTCTGCAGTGTAATAATATCACATGTTATGGATGATACATAGTACAGGGTCAGGAGGGGCTGGGATGTCTGCAGTGTAATAATATCACATGTTATGGATGATACATGGAACAGGGTAAGGAGGGGCCGGGATGTCTGCAGTGTAATAACATCACATGTTATGGATGATACATGGTACAGGGTCAGGAGGGGCGGGATGTCCGCAGTGTAATAATATCACATGCTATGGATGATACATGGTACACGGTCAGGAGGGGCAGGGATGTCTGCAGTGTAATAATATCACATGTTATCGATGATGTATGGTACAGGGTCAGGAGGGGCCAGGATGTCTGCAGTGTAATAATATCACATGCTATGGATGATACATGGTACAGGGTCAGGAGGGGCAGGGATGTCTGCAGTGTAATAATATCACATGCTATGGATGATACATGGTACAGGGTCAGGAGGGGCAGGGATGTCTGAAGTGTAATAATATCACATGCTATGGATGATACATGGTACAGGGTCAGGAGGGGCAGGGATGTCTGCAGTGTAATAATATCACATGTTATCGATGATGTATGGTACAGGGTCAGGAGGGGCAGGGATGTCTGCAGTGTAATAATATCACATGTTATCGATGATGTATGGTACAGGGTCAGGAGGGGCCAGGATGTCTGCAGTGTAATAATATCACATGCTATAGATGATACATGGTACAGGATCAGGAGGGGCCGGGATGTCTGCAGTGTAATAATATCACATGTTATGGATGATACATGGTACAGGGTCAGGAGGGGCAGGGATGTCTGCTGTGTAATAATTATCACATGTTATGGATGATACATGGTACAGGGTCAGGAGGGGCCGGGATGTCTGCTGTGTAATAATATCACATGTTATGGATGATACATGGTACAGGGTCAGGAGGGGCTGGGATGTCTGCAGTGTAATATTATCACATGTTATGGATGATACATGGTACAGGGTCAAGAGGGGTCAGGATGTCTGCAGTGAAATAATATCACATGTTATGGATGATACATGGTGCAGGGTCAAGAGGGGCTGGGATGTCTGCAGTGTAATAATATCACATGTTATGGATGATACATGGTACAGGGTCAGGAGGGGCCAGGATGTCTGCAGTGTAATAATATCACATGTAATGGATGATACATGGTACAGGGTCAGGAGGGGCCGGGATGTCTGCAGTGTAATAATATCACATGTTATGGATGATACTTGTTGCAGGGTCAGGAGGGGCTGGGATGTCTGCAGTGTAATAATATCACATGTTATAGATGATACATGGTACTGGATCAGGAGGAGCCAAGATGTCTGCAGTGTAAAGATATCACATGTCACATGGATGATACATGTTGCAGGGTCAGGAGGGGTCGGGATGTCTGCAGTATAATAATATCACGTTATGGATGATACATAGTACAGGGTCAGGAGGGGCTGGGATGTCTGCAGTGTAATAATATCACATGTTATAGATGATACATGGTACAGGGTCAGGAGGAGCCAAGATGTCTGCAGTGTAAAGATATCACATGTTATGGATGATACATGGTGCAGGGTCAGGAGGGGTTGGGATCTCTGCAGTGTAATAATATCACATGTTATGGATGATACATGATACAGGGTCAGGAAGGGCCGGGATGTCTGCAGTGTAATAATATCACATGTTATGGATGATACTTGTTGCAGGGTCAGGAGGGGCTGGGATGTCTGTAGTGTAATAATATCACATGTTATGGATGATACATGGTGCAGGGTCAGGAGGAGCCAAGATGTCTGCAGTGTAAAGATATCACATGTTATGGATGATACATGGTGCAGGGTCAGGAGGGGCTGGGATGTCTGCAGTGTAATAATATCACATGTTATGGATGATACATGGTACAGGGTCAGGAGGGGCCGGGATATCTGCAGTGTAATAATATCACATGTTATGGATGATACATGATACAGGGTCAGGAAGGGCCGGGATGTCTGCAGTGTAATAATATCACATGTTATGGATGATACTTGTTGCAGGGTCAGGAGGGGCTGGGATGTCTGTAGTGTAATAATATCACATGTTATGGATGATACATGGTGCAGGGTCAGGAGGAGCCGGGATGTCTGCAGTGTAATAATATCACATGTTATGGATGATACATGGTGCAGGGTCAGGAGGGGCTGGGATGTCTGCAGTGTAATAATATCACATGTTATGGATGATACATGGTACAGGGTCAGGAGGGGCCGGGATGTCTGCAGTGTAATAAAATCACATGTTATGGATGATACATAGTACAGGGTCAGGAGGGGCTGGGATGTCTGCAGTGTAATAATATCACATGTTATGGATGATACATGGTACAGGGTCAGGAGGGGCCGGGATGTCTGCAGTGTAATAATATCACATGTTATGGATGATACTTGTTGCAGGGTCAGGAGGGGCTGGGATGTCTGCAGTGTAATAATATCACATGTTATAGATGATACATGGTACAGGGTCAGGAGGGGCTGGGATGTCTGCAGTGGAAAGATATCACATGTTATGGATGATACATGTTGCAGGGTGAGGAGGGGTCGGATGTCTGCAGTATAATAATATCACGTTATGGTACAGGGTCAGGAGGGGCTGGGATGTCTGCAGTGTAATAATATCACATGTTATAGATGATACATGGTACAGGGTCAGGAGGAGCCAAGATGTCTGCAGTGTAAAGATATCACATGTTATGGATGATACATGGTGCAGGGTCAGGAGGGGCTGGGATATCTGCAGTGTAATAATATCACGTTATGGATGATACATGGTACAGGGTCAGGAGGGGCCGGGATATCTGCAGTGTAATAATATCACATGTTATGGATGATACATGATACAGGGTCAGGAAGGGCCGGGATGTCTGCAGTGTAATAATATCACATGTTATGGATGATACTTGTTGCAGGGTCAGGAGGGGCCGGGATGTCTGCAGTGTAAAGATATCACATGTTATGGATGATACATGTTGCAGGGTCAGAAGGGGTCGGGATGTCTGCAGTATAATAATATCACGTTATGGATGATACATAGTACAGGGTCAGGAGGGGCCGGGATGTCTGTAGTGTAATAATATCACATGTTATTAATGATACATGGTGCAGGGTCAAGAGGGATTGGGATGTCTGTAGTGTAATAATATCACATGTTATGGATGATACATGGTGCAGGGTCAGGAGGGGCCGGGATGTCTGCAGTGTAATAATATCACATGTTATGGATGATACATGGTACAGGGTCAGGAGGGGCCTGGATGTCTGCAGTGTAATAATATCACATGTTATGGATGATACATGGTACAGGGTCAGGAGGGGACGGGTCGTCTGCAGTGTAATAATATCACATGTTATGGATGATACATGGTACAGGGTCAGGAGGGGCCGGGATGTCTGCAGTGTAATAATATCACATGTTATGGATGATACATGGTACAGGGTCAGGAGGGGCCGGGATATCTGCAGTGTAATAATATCACATGTTATGGATGATACATGGTACAGGGTCAGGAGGGGCCGGGATATCTGCAGTGTAATAATATCACATGTTATGGATGATACATGATACAGGGTCAGGAAGGGCCGGGATGTCTGCAGTGTAATAATATCACATGTTATAGATGATACATGGTACTGGATCAGGAGCCAAGATGTCTGCAGTGTAAAGATATCACATGTTATGGATGATACATGTTGCAGGGTCAGGAGGGGTCGGGATGTCTGCAGTATAATAATATCACGTTATGGATGATACATAGTACAGGGTCAGGAGGGGCCAGGATGTCTGTAGTGTAATAATATCACATGTTATTGATGATACATGGTGCAGGGTCAAGAGGGATTGGGATGTCTGTAGTGTAATAATATCACATGTTATGGATGATACATGGTGCAGGGTCAGGAGGGGCCGGGATGTCTGCAGTATAATAATATCACATGTTATGGATGATACATGGTACAGGGTCAGGAGGGGCCGGGATGTCTGCAGTGTAATAATATCACATGTTATGGATGATACATGGTACAGGGTCAGGAGGGGACAGGTCGTCTGCAGTGTAATAATATCACATGTTATGGATGATACATGGTACAGGGTCAGGAGGGGCTGGGATGTCTGCAGTGTAATAATATCACATGTTATGGATGATACATGGTACAGGGTCAGGAGGGGCCGGGATATCTGCAGTGTAATAATATCACATGTTATGGATGATACATGATACAGGGTCAGGAAGGGCCGGGATGTCTGCAGTTTAATAATATCACATGTTATGGATGATACATGGTGCAGGGTCAGGAGGGGCCGGGATGTCTGCAGTGTAATAATATCACATATTATGGATGATACATGGTACAGGGTCAGGAGGGGCCGGGATGTCTGCAGTGTAATAATATCACATGTTATGGATGATACATGGTACAGGGTCAGAAGGGGACGGGTCGTCTGCAGTGTAATAATATCACATGTTATGGATGATACATGGTACAGGGTCAGGAAGGGCCGGACTATATACTTTGTAATAATATCAAATGTTATAGATGATATATGGTACAGGGTCAGGAGGGGCTGGGATGTCTGCAGTGTAATAATATAACATGTTATAGATGATACATGGTACAGGGTCAGGAGGGGCCGGGATGTCTGCAGTGTAATAATATCACATGTTATGGATGATACATGGTACAGGGTCAGGAGGGGCCGGGATGTCTGCAGTGTAATAATATCACATGTTATGGATGATACATGGTACAGGGTCAGGAGGGGCTGGGTCGTCTGCAGTGTAATATCACAAGTTATGGATGATACATGGTACAGGGTCAGGAAGGGCCGGACTATATTCTGTGTAATAATATCAAATGTTATAGATGATACATGGTACAGGGTCAGGAGGGGCTTGGATGTCTGCAGTGTAATAATATCACGTTATGGATGATACATGGTACAGGGTAAGGAGGCGCCGGGATGTCTGCAGTGTAATAATATCACATGTTATGGGTGATACATGGTACAGGGTCAGGATGGGCAGTGATGTCTGCAGTGTAATAATATCACATGTTATTGATGATACATAGTACAGGGTCAGGAGGGGCTGGGATGTCTGCAGTGTAATAATATCACATGTTATGGATGATATATGGTACAGGGTCAGGAGGGGCGGGATGTCTGCAGTGTAATAATATCACATGCTATGGATGATACATGGTACAGGGTCAGGAGGGGCAGGGATGTCTGCAGTGTAATAATATCACATGCTATGGATGATACATGGTACAGGGTCAGGAGGGGCCGGGATGTCTGCAGTGTAATAATATCACATGTTATGGATGATACATGGTACAGGGTCAGGAGGGGCCGGAATGTCTGCAGTGTAATAATATCACATGTTATGGATGATACATGGTACAGGGTCAGGAGGGGCCGGGATGTCTGCAGTGTAATAACATCACATGTTATGGATGATACATGGTACAGGGTCAGGAGGGGCCGGGATGTCTGCAGTGTAATAATATCACATGTTATGGATGATACATGGTACAGGGTCAGGAGGGGACGGGTCGTCTGCAGTGTAATAATATCACAAGTTATGGATGATACATGGTACAGAGTCAGGAAGGGCCGGACTATATTCTGTGTAATAATATCAAATGTTATAGATGATACATGGTACAGGGTCAGGAGGGGCTGGCATGTCTGAAGTGTAATAATATCACATGTTATGGATGACACATGGTACAGGGTCAGGAGGGGCAAGGATGTCTGCAGTGTAATATCACATGTTATGGATGATACATAGTACAGGGTCAGGAGGGGTCAGGATGTCTGCAGTGTAATAATATCAAGTTATGGATGATACATGGTACAGGGTAAGGAGGCGCCGGGATGTCTGCAGTGTAATAATATCACATGTTATGGATGATACATAGTACAGGGTCAGGAGGGGCTGGGATGTCTGCAGTGTAATAATATCACATGTTATGGATGATACATGGAACAGGGTAAGGAGGGGCCGGGATGTCTGCAGTGTAATAACATCACATGTTATGGATGATACATGGTACAGGGTCAGGAGGGGCGGGATGTCCGCAGTGTAATAATATCACATGCTATGGATGATACATGGTACACGGTCAGGAGGGGCAGGGATGTCTGCAGTGTAATAATATCACATGTTATCGATGATGTATGGTACAGGGTCAGGAGGGGCCAGGATGTCTGCAGTGTAATAATATCACATGCTATGGATGATACATGGTACAGGGTCAGGAGAGGCAGGGATGTCTGCAGTGTAATAATATCACATGCTATGGATGATACATGGTACAGGGTCAGGAGGGGCAGGGATGTCTGCAGTGTAATAATATCACATGTTATCGATGATGTATGGTACAGGGTCAGGAGGGGCAGGGATGTCTGCAGTGTAATAATATCACATGTTATCGATGATGTATGGTACAGGGTCAGGAGGGGCCGGGATGTCTGCAGTGTAATAATATCACATGCTATGGATGATACATGGTACAGGATCAGGAGGGGCCGGGATGTCTGCAGTGTAATAATATCACATGTTATGGATGATACATGGTACAGGGTCAGGAGGGGCAGGGATGTCTGCTGTGTAATAATTATCACATGTTATGGATGATACATGGTACAGGGTCAGGAGGGGCCGGGATGTCTGCTGTGTAATAATATCACATGTTATGGATGATACATGGTACAGGGTCAGGAGGGGCTGGGATGTCTGCAGTGTAATATTATCACATGTTATGGATGATACATGGTACAGGGTCAAGAGGGGTCAGGATGTCTGCAGTGAAATAATATCACATGTTATGGATGATACATGGTGCAGGGTCAAGAGGGGCTGGGATGTCTGCAGTGTAATAATATCACATGTTATGGATGATACATGGTACAGGGTCAGGAGGGGCCAGGATGTCTGCAGTGTAATAATATCACATGTAATGGATGATACATGGTACAGGGTCAGGAGGGGCCGGGATGTCTGCAGTGTAATAATATCACATGTTATGGATGATACTTGTTGCAGGGTCAGGAGGGGCTGGGATGTCTGCAGTGTAATAATATCACATGTTATAGATGATACATGGTACTGGATCAGGAGGAGCCAAGATGTCTGCAGTGTAAAGATATCACATGTCACATGGATGATACATGTTGCAGGGTCAGGAGGGGTCGGGATGTCTGCAGTATAATAATATCACGTTATGGATGATACATAGTACAGGGTCAGGAGGGGCTGGGATGTCTGCAGTGTAATAATATCACATGTTATAGATGATACATGGTACAGGGTCAGGAGGAGCCAAGATGTCTGCAGTGTAAAGATATCACATGTTATGGATGATACATGGTGCAGGGTCAGGAGGGGCTGGGATCTCTGCAGTGTAATAATATCACATGTTATGGATGATACATGGTACAGGGTCAGGAGGGGCTGGATGTCTGCAGTGTAATAATATCACATGTTATGGATGATACATGGTACAGGGTCAGGAGGGGCTGGATGTCTGCAGTGTAATAATATCACATGTTATGGATGATACATGGTACAGGGTCAGGAGGGGCCGGGATGTCTGCAGTGTAATAATATCACATGTTATGGATGATACATGATACAGGGTCAGGAAGGGCCGGGATGTCTGCAGTGTAATAATATCACATGTTATGGATGATACTTGTTGCAGGGTCAGGAGGGGCTGGGATGTCTGTAGTGTAATAATATCACATGTTATGGATGATACATGGTGCAGGGTCAGGAGGAGCCAAGATGTCTGCAGTGTAAAGATATCACATGTTATGGATGATACATGGTGCAGGGTCAGGAGGGGCTGGGATGTCTGCAGTGTAATAATATCACATGTTATGGATGATACATGGTACAGGGTCAGGAGGGGCCGGGATATCTGCAGTGTAATAATATCACATGTTATGGATGATACATGATACAGGGTCAGGAAGGGCCGGGATGTCTGCAGTGTAATAATATCACATGTTATGGATGATACTTGTTGCAGGGTCAGGAGGGGCTGGGATGTCTGTAGTGTAATAATATCACATGTTATGGATGATACATGGTGCAGGGTCAGGAGGAGCCGGGATGTCTGCAGTGTAATAATATCACATGTTATGGATGATACATGGTGCAGGGTCAGGAGGGGCTGGGATGTCTGCAGTGTAATAATATCACATGTTATGGATGATACATGGTACAGGGTCAGGAGGGGCCGGGATGTCTGCAGTGTAATAAAATCACATGTTATGGATGATACATAGTACAGGGTCAGGAGGGGCTGGGATGTCTGCAGTGTAATAATATCACATGTTATGGATGATACATGGTACAGGGTCAGGAGGGGCCGGGATGTCTGCAGTGTAATAATATCACGTTATGGATGATACTTGTTGCAGGGTCAGGAGGGGCTGGGATGTCTGCAGTGTAATAATATCACATGTTATAGATGATACATGGTACAGGGTCAGGAGGGGCTGGGATGTCTGCAGTGGAAAGATATCACATGTTATGGATGATACATGTTGCAGGGTGAGGAGGGGTCGGATGTCTGCAGTATAATAATATCACGTTATGGTACAGGGTCAGGAGGGGCTGGGATGTCTGCAGTGTAATAATATCACATGTTATAGATGATACATGGTACAGGGTCAGGAGGAGCCAAGATGTCTGCAGTGTAAAGATATCACATGTTATGGATGATACATGGTACAGGGTCAGGAGGGGCCGGGATATCTGCAGTGTAATAATATCACGTTATGGATGATACATGGTACAGGGTCAGGAGGGGCCGGGATATCTGCAGTGTAATAATATCACATGTTATGGATGATACATGATACAGGGTCAGGAAGGGCCGGGATGTCTGCAGTGTAATAATATCACATGTTATGGATGATACTTGTTGCAGGGTCAGGAGGGGCCGGGATGTCTGCAGTGTAAAGATATCACATGTTATGGATGATACATGTTGCAGGGTCAGAAGGGGTCGGGATGTCTGCAGTATAATAATATCACGTTATGGATGATACATAGTACAGGGTCAGGAGGGGCCGGGATGTCTGTAGTGTAATAATATCACATGTTATTAATGATACATGGTGCAGGGTCAAGAGGGATTGGGATGTCTGTAGTGTAATAATATCACATGTTATGGATGATACATGGTGCAGGGTCAGGAGGGGCCGGGATGTCTGCAGTGTAATAATATCACATGTTATGGATGATACATGGTACAGGGTCAGGAGGGGCCTGGATGTCTGCAGTGTAATAATATCACATGTTATGGATGATACATGGTACAGGGTCAGGAGGGGACGGGTCGTCTGCAGTGTAATAATATCACATGTTATGGATGATACATGGTACAGGGTCAGGAGGGGCCGGGATGTCTGCAGTGTAATTATATCACATGTTATGGATGATACATGGTACAGGGTCAGGAGGGGCCGGGATATCTGCAGTGTAATAATATCACATGTTATGGATGATACATGGTACAGGGTCAGGAGGGGCCGGGATATCTGCAGTGTAATAATATCACATGTTATGGATGATACATGATACAGGGTCAGGAAGGGCCGGGATGTCTGCAGTGTAATAATATCACATGTTATAGATGATACATGGTACTGGATCAGGAGCCAAGATGTCTGCAGTGTAAAGATATCACATGTTATGGATGATACATGTTGCAGGGTCAGGAGGGGTCGGGATGTCTGCAGTATAATAATATCACGTTATGGATGATACATAGTACAGGGTCAGGAGGGGCCAGGATGTCTGTAGTGTAATAATATCACATGTTATTGATGATACATGGTGCAGGGTCAAGAGGGATTGGGATGTCTGTAGTGTAATAATATCACATGTTATGGATGATACATGGTGCAGGGTCAGGAGGGGCCGGGATGTCTGCAGTATAATAATATCACATGTTATGGATGATACATGGTACAGGGTCAGGAGGGGCCGGGATGTCTGCAGTGTAATAATATCACATGTTATGGATGATACATGGTACAGGGTCAGGAGGGGACAGGTCGTCTGCAGTGTAATAATATCACATGTTATGGATGATACATGGTACAGGGTCAGGAGGGGCTGGGATGTCTGCAGTGTAATAATATCACATGTTATGGATGATACATGGTACAGGGTCAGGAGGGGCCGGGATATCTGCAGTGTAATAATATCACATGTTATGGATGATACATGATACAGGGTCAGGAAGGGCCGGGATGTCTGCAGTTTAATAATATCACATGTTATGGATGATACATGGTGCAAGGTCAGGAGGGGCCGGGATGTCTGCAGTGTAATAATATCACATATTATGGATGATACATGGTACAGGGTCAGGAGGGGCCGGGATGTCTGCAGTGTAATAATATCACATGTTATGGATGATACATGGTACAGGGTCAGAAGGGGACGGGTCGTCTGCAGTGTAATAATATCACATGTTATGGATGATACATGGTACAGGGTCAGGAAGGGCCGGACTATATACTTTGTAATAATATCAAATGTTATAGATGATATATGGTACAGGGTCAGGAGGGGCTGGGATGTCTGCAGTGTAATAATATCACATGTTATAGATGATACATGGTACAGGGTCAGGAGGGGCCGGGATGTCTGCAGTGTAATAATATCACATGTTATGGATGATACATGGTACAGGGTCAGGAGGGGCCGGGATGTCTGCAGTGTAATAATATCACATGTTATGGATGATACATGGTACAGGGTCAGGAGGGGCTGGGTCGTCTGCAGTGTAATAATATCACAAGTTATGGATGATACATGGTACAGGGTCAGGAAGGGCCGGACTATATTCTGTGTAATAATATCAAATGTTATAGATGATACATGGTACAGGGTCAGGAGGGGCTTGGATGTCTGCAGTGTAATAATATCACGTTATGGATGATACATGGTACAGGGTAAGGAGGCGCCGGGATGTCTGCAGTGTAATAATATCACATGTTATGGGTGATACATGGTACAGGGTCAGGAGGGGCAGGGATGTCTGCAGTGTAATAATATCACATGTTATTGATGATACATAGTACAGGGTCAGGAGGGGCTGGGATGTCTGCAGTGTAATAATATCACATGTTATGGATGATATATGGTACAGGGTCAGGAGGGGCGGGATGTCTGCAGTGTAATAATATCACATGCTATGGATGATACATGGTACAGGGTCAGGAGGGGCAGGGATGTCTGCAGTGTAATAATATCACATGCTATGGATGATACATGGTACAGGGTCAGGAGGGGCCGGGATGTCTGCAGTGTAATAATATCACATGTTATGGATGATACATGGTACAGGGTCAGGAGGGGCCGGAATGTCTGCAGTGTAATAATATCACATGTTATGGATGATACATGGTACAGGGTCAGGAGGGGCCGGGATGTCTGCAGTGTAATAACATCACATGTTATGGATGATACATGGTACAGGGTCAGGAGGGGCCAAGATGTCTGCAGTGTAATAATATCACATGTTATGGATGATACATGGTACAGGGTCAGGAGGGGACGGGTCGTCTGCAGTGTAATAATATCACAAGTTATGGATGATACATGGTACAGAGTCAGGAAGGGCCGGACTATATTCTGTGTAATAATATCAAATGTTATAGATGATACATGGTACAGGGTCAGGAGGGGCTGGCATGTCTGAAGTGTAATAATATTACATGTTATGGATGACACATGGTACAGGGTCAGGAGGGGCAAGGATGTCTGCAGTGTAATATCACATGTTATGGATGATACATAGTACAGGGTCAGGAGGGGTCAGGATGTCTGCAGTGTAATAATATCAAGTTATGGATGATACATGGTACAGGGTAAGGAGGCGCCGGGATGTCTGCAGTGTAATAATATCACATGTTATGGATGATACATAGTACAGGGTCAGGAGGGGCTGAGATGTCTGCAGTGTAATAATATCACATGTTATGGATGATACATGGAACAGGGTAAGGAGGGGCCGGGATGTCTGCAGTGTAATAACATCACATGTTATGGATGATACATGGTACAGGGTCAGGAGGGGCGGGATGTCCGCAGTGTAATAATATCACATGCTATGGATGATACATGGTACACGGTCAGGAGGGGCAGGGATGTCTGCAGTGTAATAATATCACATGTTATCGATGATGTATGGTACAGGGTCAGGAGGGGCCAGGATGTCTGCAGTGTAATAATATCACATGCTATGGATGATACATGGTACAGGGTCAGGAGGGGCAGGAATGTCTGCAGTGTAATAATATCACATGCTATGGATGATACATGGTACAGGGTCAGAAGGGGCCGGGATGTCTGCAATGTAATAACATCACATGTTATGGATGATACATGGTACAGGGTCAGGAGGGGCCGGGATGTCTGCAGTGTAATAATATCACATGTTATGGATGATACATGGTACAGGGTCAGGAGGGGCCGGGATGTCTGCAGTGTAATAATATCACATGTTACGGATGATACATGGTACAGGGTCCGGAGGGGACGGCTCGTCTGCAGTGTAATAATATCACAAGTTATGGATGATACATGGTACAGGGTCAGGAGGGGCATGGATGTCTGCAGTGTAATAATATCACATGTTATGGATGATACATGGTACAGGGTTAGAAGGGGTCGGGAAGTCTGCAGTGTAATAGTATCACATGTTATGGATGATGTATGGTACAGGGTCAGGAGGGGCTGGGATGTCTGCAGTGTAATAATATCACATGTTATGGATGATACATGGTGCAGGGTCAGGAGGTGCTGGGATGTCTGCAGTGTAATAATATCACATGTTATGGATGATACATGGTACAGGGTCAGGAGGAGCCGGGATGTCTGCAGTGTAATAATATCACATGTTATGGATGATACATGGTACAGGGTCAGGAGGGGACGGGTCGATTGCAGTGTAATAATATCACATGTTATGGATGATACATGGTACAGGGTCAGGAGGGGCCGGGATGTCTGCAGTGTAATAGTATCACATGTTATGGATGATGTATGGTACAGGGTCAGGAGGGGCTGGGATGTCTGCAGTGTAATAATATCACATGTTATGGATGATACATGGTGCAGGGTCAGGAGGTGCTGGGATGTCTGCAGTGTAATAATATCACATGTTATGGATGATACATGGTACAGGGTCAGAAGGAGCCGGGATGTCTGCAGTGTAATAATATCACATGTTATGGATGATACATGGTACAGGGTCAGGAGGGGACGGGTCATCTGCAGTGTAATAATATCACATGTTATGGATGATACATGGTACAGGGTCAGGAAGGGCCGGACTATATTCTTTGTAATAATATCACATGTTATGAATGATACATGGTGCAGGGTCAGGAGGGGCTGGGATGTCTGCAGTGTAGTAATATCACATGTTATGGATGATACATGATACAGGGTCAGGAGGGGCCGGGATATCTGCAGTGTAATAATATCACATGTTATGGATGATACATGGTACAGGGTCAGGAGGAGCCGGGATGTCTGCAGTGTAATAATATCACATGTTATGGATGATACATGGTACAGGGTCAGGAGGGGACGGGTCGTCTGCAGTGTAATAATATCACATGTTATGGATGATACATGGTACAGGGTCAGGAAGGGCCGGACTATATTCTTTGTAATAATATCACATGTTATGGATGATACATGGTGCAGGGTCAGGAGGGGCTGGGATGTCTGCAGTGTAATAATATCACATGTTATGGATGATACATGGTACAGGGTCAGGAGGGGCCGGGATGTCTGCAGTGTAATAATATCACATGTTGTGGATGATACATGGTACAGGGTCAGGAGGGGCCGGGATGTCTGCAGTGTAATAATATCACGTTATGGATGATACATGGTACAGGGTCAGGAGGGATGTCTGCAGTGTAATAATATCACATGTTATGGATGATACATGGTACAGGGTCAGGAGGGGCCGGGATGTCTGCAGTGTAATAATATCACATGTTATGGATGATACATGGTACAGGGTCAGGAGGGGCCGGGATGTTTGCAGTGTAATAATATCACGTTATGGATGATACATGGTACAGGGTCAGGAGGGATGTCTGCAGTGTAATAATATCACATGTTATGGATGATACATGGTACAGGGTCAGGAGGGGCCGGGATGTCTGCAGTGTAATAATATCACATGTTATGGATGATACATGGTGCAGGGTCAGGAGGGGTCGGGATAATATCACATGTTATGGATGATACATGGTACAGGGTCAGGAGGGATGTCTGCAGTGTAATAATATCACGTTATGGATGATACATGGTACAGGGTCAGGAGGGATGTCTGCAGTGTAATAATATCACATGTTATTGATGATACATGGTGCAGGGTCAAGAGGGATTGGGATGTCTGTAGTGTAATAATATCACATGTTATGGATGATACATGGTACAGGGTCTGGAGGGTCCGGGATGTCTGCAGTGTAATAATATCACATGTTATGGATGATACATGGTACAGGGTCAGGAGGGGCCAGGATGTCTGCAGTGTAATAATATCACATGTTATGGATGATACATGGTACAGGGTCAGGAGGGATGTCTGCAGTGTAATAATATCAAATGTTATAGATGATACATGTTACAGGGTCAGGAGGGGCCGGGATGTCTGCAGTGTAATAATATCACATGCTATGGATGATACATGGTACAGGGTCAGGAGGGGCTGGATGTCTGCAGTGTAATAATATCACATGTTATGGATGATACATGGTGCAGGGTCAGGAGGGATGTCTGCAGTGTAATAATATTACGTTATGGATGATACATGGTACAGGGTCAGGAGGGATGTCTGCAGTGTAATAATATCACATGTTATGGATGATACATGGTGCAGGGTCAGGAGGGGTCGGGATAATATCACATGCTATGGATGATACATGGTACAGGGTCAGGAGGGATGTCTGCAGTGTAATAATATCACGTTATGGATGATACATGGTACAGGGTCAAGAGGGATGTCTGCAGTGTAATAATATCACATGCTATGGATGATACATGGTGCAGGGTCAGGAGGGGCCGGGATGTCTGCAGTGTAATAATATCACATGTTATGGATGATACATGGTACAGGGTCAGGAGGGCCGGGATGTCTGCAGTGTAATAATATCACATGTTATGGATGATACATGGTACAAGGTCAGGAGTGGCCGGGATGTCTGCAGTGTAATAATATCACATGTTATGGATGATACTTGGTGCAGGGTCAGGAGGGGCCGGGATGTCTGCAGTGTAATAATATCACATGTTATGGATGATACATGGTACAGGGTCAGGAGGGGCCGGGATGTCTGCAGTGTAATAATATCACGTTATGGATGATACATGGTACAGGGTCAGGAGGGATGTCTGCAGTGTAATAATATCACATGCTATGGATGATACATGGTACAGGGTCAGGAGGGGCTGGATGTCTGCAGTGTAATAATATCACATGTTATGGATGATACATGGTGCAGGGTCAAGAGGGATTGGGATGTCTGTAGTGTAATAATATCACATGTTATGGATGATACATGGTACAGGGTCTGGAGGGTCCGGGATGTCTGCAGTGTAATAATATCACATGTTATGGATGATACATGGTACAGGGTCAGGAGGGGCCAGGATGTCTGCAGTGTAATAATATCACATGTTATGGATGATACATGGTACAGGGTCAGGAGGGATGTCTGCAGTGTAATAATATCAAATGTTATAGATGATACATGTTACAGGGTCAGGAGGGGCCGGGATGTCTGCAGTGTAATAATATCACATGCTATGGATGATACATGGTACAGGGTCAGGAGGGGCTGGATGTCTGCAGTGTAATAATATCACATGTTATGGATGATACATGGTGCAGGGTCAGGAGGGATGTCTGCAGTGTAATAATATCACGTTATGGATGATACATGGTACAGGGTCAGGAGGGATGTCTGCAGTGTAATAATATCACATGCTATGGATGATACATGGTGCAGGGTCAGGAGGGGTCGGGATAATATCACATGCTATGGATGATACATGGTACAGGGTCAGGAGGGATGTCTGCAGTGTAATAATATCACGTTATGGATGATACATGGTACAGGGTCAGGAGGGATGTCTGCAGTGTAATAATATCACATGCTATGGATGATACATGGTGCAGGGTCAGGAGGGGCCGGGATGTCTGCAGTGTAATAATATCACATGTTATGGATGATACATGGTACAGGGTCAGGAGGGCCGGGATGTCTGCAGTGTAATAATATCACATGTTATGGATGATACATGGTACAAGGTCAGGAGTGGCCGGGATGTCTGCAGTGTAATAATATCACATGTTATGGATGATACTTGGTGCAGGGTCAGGAGGGGCCGGGATGTCTGCAGTGTAATAATATCACGTTATGGATGATACATGGTACAGGGTCAGGAGGGATGTCTGCAGTGTAATAATATCACATGCTATGGATGATACATGGTACAGGGTCAGGAGGGGCCGGGATGTCTGCAGTGTAATAATATCACATGTTATGGATGATACATGGTGCAGGGTCAGGAGGGGCCGGGATGTCTGCAGTGTAATAATATCACATGTTATGGATGATACACGGTACAGGGTCAGGAGGGGCCGGGATGTCTGCAGTGTAATAATATCACATGCTATGGATGATACATGGTACAGGGTCAGGAGGGGCTGGATGTCTGCAGTGTAATAATATCACATGTTATGGATGATACATGGTACAGGGTCAGGAGGGATGTCTGCAGTGTAATAATATCACATGTTATGGATGATACATGGTACAGGGTCAGGAGGGGCCGGGATGTCTGCAGTGTAATAATATCACATGTTATGGATGATACATGGTGCAGGGTCAGGAGGGGCTGGGATGTCGCACACATATAATAGCCCTATTGTCTCTCGCTGTACATCGCTGCTGGTATATAGCCAGTACTTATATACTATTACCCCATTGCTGATATTATATATGTTATCCCTATAGATGGACTGAGGGTCACTATGAAGCAGCCGCTTATCTCAGTGCTGAAAGGGGAAGATGTGACAATTCCCTGTGACATTTCAGACTTCTCCCCAGAAAAGCCGATAACCGTCCTCTGGACAAAATCCCAGAATGGACAAAGTATTGATGTGTACAACTTCATCCCGGGACGCCCCCAAGCCTTCCGAGCAGGGGGTTACATGGAGGAGGAGGAGGTCCGGAGGGGGAACGCTGCACTTCACATCCCGCGGGTGCAGTTCAGTGATGATGGAGAATACACCTGCTCCGTCATAGTCACCCCGGAGGGAGGAGAAGGGAAGAGCTCTCTGCAGGTGGCAGGTGAGTCTATCAATATCAACTTACAAAACCTTCTCAATCAAATTTAGGGGCGCAGTGGCCCTCATATTCCCATCCACACACACGATAATCCAGGAAGATACAACTCTACTCCAAAAAGTCAGGGATATTTGGGTTTTGATTGAAAACATAAAGTGCAGCCAAATCCTGCAAGTAGGGGCTGCGATGCCTCGTACACACCCCTCTGCGTGGGATCAGTTTTCCGGCCTCTGTACCACCCCCAGGGCTGCTTTTGATTGACAGCTGCCTTTCAGGAGGACTTCCTTGGGGAGAGCTGTTTAGTTTGTGTTCAGCTGTGGCCTGGGTAATGGACGCTTGACCTAGACAGCTGCTGGGGCAGTTATATGTCGCCCAATTTCTTCACAGGTTGTTCATTTCATTTTTCTGACACTTGTCCATTTCTCTTGCTATTGTGTGTACACGTCCTCTGCTACGTTTAGTCAACTGTCCCTTGGCTCTCAAATTTGCCCCTCGTGGCCTTCAAGTATTGGATCCAGTTCTCCTTGTCCGTCTTGTCTGCTGTTTGTCGCGCTGTGTTTTATCATCTTTCCTGTGCACCCATTCAGTGTAGGGATTATTGACCAGAAGTCCCTGACTATAAGGATTTATGAGGCTTGTTAGGCGGATGAGGAGAATGTGGATGAGATTCGGCCTTCATCCCATTCTTAACCATGACAGATGGCTTCCAATATACTAGAAGGTAAGTGCTCAGGTCATTGAGGTTCAGGGGTAAAGAGCTGCAGGGGTCTACATTATAATGGGATTCGGGACTGGAGAAAGTGCAGGCCCTCCATGCAAGGTCCCCAGTCCCCAGAAGCCATTCCCTAGTGATGGGCCTCGATGATGAAATATTTAGCCTGTGTTGTTCGTCCAGAGGCACAATGACTGTGTAGTGTGCAGGGGGCGCACGTTCTTCATGAATCGGGTGCTCCCTGCACTGCTCCAACAGAGGGCACTACTTTTATCTTGGTGCAGCTTTAACATGGGGTGTGCGACACACTTCTGTCGTACTTTGCATGTTAAATCTAGCGCACCGTCCAACTGTGCACCGGACAACCCCTTCAGTGCAGAAATTTGTGTCGTATGAATAGAATTAGCCGCAAAATGTGTGGACACTTCTTACACCCGTACAAGCAGTTTACACTAAGGAGAATGTGCAAAGTCCGACAGAAAACTGGGGCCAGGGCCTTAGTAAATGTGTCCCGTTGTTTCTGCTCAGCATGAATGGACATTCACCAGTGAATAGCAGTGAGGTCCCTCATCCAGCCTACATGCCCTCTGGTCCATACAAGACCATGATGCCTGATAGTGGGGATATTTACCCATAGTTATAGTGAGCAGCGTATACAAGGGCTTCTCAAAATATTAGAGTATTAGCAAAAAGTAAAGTAACATATATAATATATGCCACGAGTCACTAAAACCGTGCGCCCAATATCCTGCATGTGTCGCTTCCCCGCTCAGGTCCCCGGAGTTCACCTTCTTCTTCCTGGTGCATGTAAGTGCATTGTCCGTGTATAATGCGCTGTGCGGGGAGTCACTAAGATCCTGCACCCGATATCCTGCATGTGTCACTTCCCCGCTCAGGTCCCCGGAGTTCAACACCTTCTTCCTGGTGCATGTAAGTGCATTGTCCGTGTATAATGCGCTGTGCGGGGAGTCACTAAGATCCTTCCCCCGATATCCTGCATGTGTCGCTTCCCCGCTCAGGTCCCAGGAGTTCACCTTTTTCTTCCTGGTGCATGTAAGTCCATTGTCCGTGTATAATGCGCTGTGCGGGGAGTCACTAAGATCCTGCATCCGATATCCTGCATGTGTCGCTTCCCCGCTCAGGTCCCTGGAGTTCACCTTCTTCTTCCTGGTGCATGTAAGTGCATTGTCCGTGTATAATGTGCTGTGCAGGGAGTCACTAAGATCCTGCACCCGATATCCTGCATGTGTCGCTTCCCCGCTCAGGTCCCCGGAGTTCACCTTCTTCTTCCTGGTGCATGTAAGTGCATTGTCCGTGTATAATGCGCTGTGCGGGGAGTCACTAAGATCCTGTGCCCGATATCCTGCATGTGTCGCTTCCCCGCTCAGGTCCCCGGAGTTCACCTTCTTCTTCCTGGTGCATGTAAGTGCATTGTCCGTGTATAATGCGCTGTGTGGGGAGTCACTAAGATCCTGCGCCCGATATCCTGCATGTGTCACTTCCCCGCTCAGGTCCCCAGAGTTCACCTTCTTCTTCCTCGTGCATGTAAGTGCATTGTCCGTGTATAATGTGCTGTGCAGGGAGTCACTAAGATCCTGTGCCCGATATCCTGCATGTGTCGCTTCCCCGCTCAGGTCCCCGGAGTTCACCTTCTTCTTCCTGGTGCATGTAAGTGCATTGTCTGTGTATAATGCGCTGTGTGGGAGTCACTAAGATCCTGCACCCGATATTCTGCATGTGTCACTTTCCCGCTCAGGTCCCCGGAGTTCACCTTCTTCTTCCTGGTGCATGTAAGTGCATTGTCCGTGTATAATGCGCTGTGCGGGGGGGGTCACTAAGATCCTGCAATCGATATCCTGCATGTGTCGCTTCCCCGCTCAGGTCCCTGGAGTTCACCTTCTTCTTCCTGGTGCATGTAAGTGCATTGTCCGTGTATAATACGCTGTGCAGGGGGGGTCACTAAGATCCTGCACCCGATATCCTGCATGTGTCGCTTCCCCGCTCAGGTCCCCGGAGTTCACCTTCTTCTTCCTGGTGCATGTAAGTGCATTGTCCGTGTATAATGCGCTGTGCAGGGAGTCACTAAGATCCTGCACCCGATATCCTGCATGTGTCGCTTCCCCGCTCAGGTCCCTGGAGTTCACCTTCTTCTTCCTGGTGCATGTAAGTGCATTGTCCGTGTATAATGCGCTTTGCGGGGAGTCACTAAGATCCTGCATCCGATATCCTGCATGTGTCACTTCCCCGCTCAGGTCCCCGGAGTTCACCTTCTTCTTCCTGGTGCATGTAAGTGCATTGTCCGTGTATAATGCGCTTTGCGGGGAGTCACTAAGATCCTGCATCCGATATCCTGCATGTGTCACTTCCCCGCTCAGGTCCCCGGAGTTCACCTTCTTCTTCCTGGTGCATGTAAGTGCATTGTCCGTGTATAATGCGCTTTGCGGGGAGTCACTAAGATCCTGCATCCGATATCCTGCATGTGTCGCTTCCCCGCTCAGGTCCCTGGAGTTCACCTTCTTCTTCCTGGTGCATGTAAGTGCATTGTCCGTGTATAATGCGCTGTGCCGGGAGTCACTAAGATCCTGCGCCCGATATCCTGCATGTGTCGCTTCCCCGCTCAGGTCCCTGGAGTTCACCTTCTTCTTCCTGGTGCATGTAAGTGCATTGTCCGTGTATAATGCGCTGTGCGGTGAGTCACTAAGATCCTGTGCCCGATATCCTGCATGTGTCGCTTCCCCGCTCAGGTCCCCGGAGTTCACCTTCTTCTTCCTGGTGCATGTAAGTGCATTGTCCGTGTATAATGCGCTGTGCGGGGAGTCACTAAGATCCTGCACCCGATATCCTGCATGTGTCACTTCCCCGCTCAGGTCCCAGGAGTTCACCTTCTTCTTCCTGGTGCATGTAAGTGCATTGTCTTGCGACACTAATTGACAGTTAAATCCTGCACTCAGTTGAAATCAGTCGGATCGTCCGATGGACCCCCCCCATTTCTGTCACATGAAAGCAGCCACAATCCGATCACGTGCAACACAATCTCAGTGCAGACTTATTAAGTGCCTGTCACAGCCGTAAAATCCCTGAAATCGGCAAAATGTCCAATAAAAGTGCGATCCGCGACCCTTAGTAAATGAGCCCCAATGACTTGGGTTTTCCTTGGCTGTAGCCATAAACATCAGCATTAACAGAACTAAACACTGGAATAAGCTCTTATTGAATTACTGTAAAACGTATCACTTTTTGCTCCTGTAACTTATTGAGAAGCCTCGTATGTGAAGGTTTAGAGGAATGAACAGGAAGAATATATAGTAATAGTTATAGCAGGTATAGTTACAGCCTAGTCCTGACGCCTCATTCCAGAGATGGCTTCAGGATCTTTGCCCTTTGTCATCGCTCTCATAAACAGGTTATATTACAATTTTGTTCCTGAATAGATATCTCCAGGTCAGTGACTGCTGAGTAGAGGTAGATGTATATATTTCCTCTAGCCGGGCTGGTGTAATGCGATGTCTGCCTAATATTCATCTCAATAATGTTCCTCGTTCCGAGTTACTAGTTGTACAGGACACTGACACCAACACCTCCTCCAACGTGACCGATACACATGGCCTCAGTTTGATCTTATTCTCCGTTATAACTCCGTTATTATGTGCAGATCATTGTACAACTTATCATTGTAGAGTGTAGAGTTCATAAAGAAGGATCTCAGAATTGAGTGTGATCTGTGCCTTGGCCTGGTGTATGAGACTACAGCCTGGTGGTGGTATAATCCTTGGCATGAGACTACAGCCTGGCGGTGGTATAATCCTTGGCATGAGACTACAGCCTGGCGGTGGTATAATCCTTGGCCTGGTGCATGTGACTACAGCCTGGCGGTGGTATAATCCTTGGCCTGGTGTATGAGACTACAGCCTGGCGGTGGTATAATCCTTGGCATGAGACTACAGCCTGGCGGTGGTATAATCCTTGGCCTGGTGCATGTGACTACAGCCTGGCGGAGGTATAATCCTTGGCCTGGTGTATGAGACTACAGCCTGGTGTATGAGACTACAGCCTGGTGGTGGTATAATCCTTGGCCTGGTGTATGAGACTACAGCCTGGCGGTGGTATAATCCTTGGCCTGGTGCATGAGACTACAGCCTGGCGGTGGTATAATCCTTGGCCTGGTGCATGAGACTACAGCCTGGCGGTGGTATAATCCTTGGCCTGGTGCATGAGACTACAGCCTGGCGGTGGTATAATCCTTGGCCTGGTGCATGAGACTACAGCCTGGCGGAGGTATAATCCTTGGCCTGGTGCATGAGACTACAGCCTGGCGGAGGTATAATCCTTGGCCTGGTGCATGAGACTACAGCCTGGCGGAGGTATAATCCTTGGCCTGGTGCATGAGACTACAGCCTGGCGGTGGTATAATCCTTGGCCTGGGGCATGAGACTACGGCCTGGTGCATGTGACTACAGCCTGGCGGTGGTATAATCCTTGGCCTGGTGCATGAGACTACAGCCTGGCGGTGGTATAATCCTTGGCCTGGTGCATGAGGCTACAGCCTGGCGGTGGTATAATCCTTGGCCTGGTGTATGAGACTACAGCCTGGCGGTGGTATAATCCTTGGCCTGGTGTATGAGACTACAGCCTGGCGGTGGTATAATCCTTGGCCTGGTGTATGAGACTACAGCCTGGCGGTGGTATAATCCTTGGCATGAGACTACAGCCTGGTGGTGGTATAATCCTTGGCCTGGTGCATGTGACTACAGCCTGGCGGTGGTATAATCCTTGGCCTGGTGTATGAGACTACAGCCTGGCGGTGGTATAATCCTTGGCCTGGTGTATGAGACTACAGCCTGGCGGTGGTATAATCCTTGGCATGAGACTACAGCCTGGTGGTGGTATAATCCTTGGCCTGGTGCATGTGACTACAGCCTGGCGGTGGTATAATCCTTGGCCTGGTGTATGAGACTACAGCCTGGCGGTGGTATAATCCTTGGCCTGGTGTATGAGACTACAGCCTGGCGGTGGTATAATCCTTGGCCTGGTGTATGAGACTACAGCCTGGCGGTGGTATAATCCTTGGCATGAGACTACAGCCTGGTGGTGGTATAATCCTTGGCCTGGTGCATGTGACTACAGCCTGGCGGTGGTATAATCCTTGGCCTGGTGTATGAGACTACAGCCTGGCGGTGGTATAATCCTTGGCCTGGTGTATGAGACTACAGCCTGGCGGTGGTATAATCCTTGGCCTGGTGTATGAGACTACAGCCTGGCGGTGGTATAATCCTTGGCCTGGTGCATGTGACTACAGCCTGGCGGTGGTATAATCCTTGGCATGAGACTACAGCCTGGCGATGGTATAATCCTTGGCATGAGACTACAGCCTGGCGATGGTATAATCCTTGGCATGATACTACAGCCTGGCGATGGTATAATCCTTGGCATGAGACTACAGCCTGGCGGTGGTATAATCCTTGGCATGAGACTACAGCCTGGCGGTGGTAAAATCCTTGGCCTGGTGCATGAGACTACAACCTGGCGGTGGTATAATCCTTGGCCTGGTGCATGAGACTACAGCCTGGCGGTGGTATAATCCTTGGCCTGGTGCATGAGACTACAACCTGGCGGTGGTATATACTAAGGGGGCAGGCAATGGCTATATACTAAGGCGACAGACACTGGCTATATACTAGGGGGCAGGGGCTGCTGGCTATATAAATACTAGGGGGCAGAGGGCTTTCTATATACTAGAGAACATGGGCTCCTGGCTATACACTAGGGGGCAGGGACTGGCTATATACTGGGGGGCATGTGCTGGCTGGCTATATAGTGGGTGTAGGCTGGCACCAATGCATTTCTCACCCTATGCTTGTACTTGAGTCAATGGGTTTTCCTAGTTTTTTGTGTTAAAACTAGTTACCTCGACTTATACTCGAGTATATACAGTAGTTATTAACCGACATAGGTACTTAAAAATGCATCCATATTACAAACAATAGGCACTAGCCATAAACCTGATATCAATACAGAATTCAGATTTCATATAAAGTATAATGCTTCTGTATTGATATCAGTTTATTGTTAATATATGATTTATGCTTGTTGTTACCTATATAGAGGAAAGGAGGCAGAAGAAGCCCGAGGTGAGTATAGAGAGTTATTTCCAAGGGGCTCTAATGTGGACATTTCTGGAAAAGGTGGGCACCTGCTGTGGCCATATTATTAAAGGGGGGTGTGACGAAATGTTACGTTTTTGGACCCCTGAGGGGTACGCAAGGTCGATTATCATTTTTATAGACACCCCCTGTACGCACGGGTTTTGGCAGCCACAGGAAGCGAGTTAGGGCTCTCCACACGGCATAACACTAGCTCACAACCCTGAACGGCTGAAAGCCCAAGTGAAACAGAATCTTATCAGCCCAGTGGGCTGCCACCAGCTCTTCATATAAGCCTGGACCGTAGCGGGATGGTATCAGATAAGGAGCCAACCCGGTAGCGAGACACGGGATTCGTGGATCGAGAAAAGAGACTCAGGTTAAATTTTATAATTAAATGTCTAAAGGGCACACGAGACAAACAGTTCACACAATAGACATACAGTCAGCAGAGTGCAAATAAGTGCAGGACTAAAAGTATCAGCAATCCTGTTGGAAATTCTTGTGTGGGCCTAATGGGGACAGGTAGTCCACACTTTATGATCCTTCCGGCAATTATGATGGTGAAAGTAAACTCAGGCAAAGACAAAGTGGTACTAACGAGGTAGAGGTCCAGCATCCAGGCAAAATTGAAGTTTAAAAGTCCACTTTTTATTCAAAAACACAATAAAAACGTTTAGAGACGTCCCATAACAAAGAAAACTGACGCGTTTCGGACCGTTCACGGTCCTTAGTCGTAGCCTGTAAAAATGTTATAGTGAGATACATTTATACACATGGTGTCCTGACCGGAAACAAGATCTTGGTCACATGATTAGATCAAAGCGATCAAGGCAAGATAACAAATGCATTTAAATACATGGAAGAACTTATATATAGTTACATTTTTTCACATTAGTATATACAGGCGGTCCCCTACTTAAGAACACCCGACTTACATATGACCCCTAGTTACAGACGGACCTCTGGATGTTGGTAATTTACTGTACTTAAGTCCTAGGCTACAATAATCAGCTGTAACAGTTATCACCGGCGTCTGTAATGAAGCTTTAGTGTTACTCCTGGTTCTTATGACAATCCAACATTTCTAAAATTCAATTGTCACAGAGACCAAAAAAGTTCTGGCTGGGATTAGAATGATAAAATATACAGTTCCGACTTATATACAAACTCAACTTAAGAATGAACCTACAGACCC